>NC_135988.1:12095154-12164427 GCF_053455715.1 Rhinoraja longicauda
GAACCACAGTCAAGTTGTTACCAACAACAAACCTGTAAGTGACATTTTTTTTATTTGATTTTAGCGAACTGCAGATGCTCCAAGGTGCACAGGAAAGAAGCCGAACCAATTTTTAATCAGGACACGATTCCACACAATTACTTCGAGGGGGTAATTAGATAAAAATGTTAATTGTGTTAATTGAGACAACTCACATGCTTGAGGGTAGACAAACGCAAACTGGATGTGACTATGAATATGGGAAACAGCACAGGTTTACTGATGAGCAGAGAAGCCAACGTTGCCTTCGGAGAGAACCTGGGATCAGGTAAATCTCCGAGCCTGTGGCCTGTAATCCATAGCAATGCGAAAGATTATTGATTTGCTTAGCAACTGTGAATTAATAAATCAGAATTCACTCTCACTCTGCACCAGAGCAGCACAGTGGCGCAGCAGGACTGCTGCTGCTTTACAGCACCAGAGACCCGGGTTCGACCCTGACTACATGTGCTGCCTGTGCGGAGTTTGCACGTTCTCGCTGTGACCGCGTGGGTTTTCTCCGGGTGCACTGGTTTCCTGGCACATTCCAGAGGCGTGCAGGTTTGTAGGGTAATTTGTTAAGTGACAGGAGTAGAATTAGGCCATTCGGTCCATCACGTCTACTCCGCCATTCAATCACGGCTGATCTATCTCTCCCTCCTAACCCCATTCTCCTGCCTTCTCCCCATGACCCCTGACACCTAGACTAATCAAGAATCTATCTATCTCGGCCTTAAAAATATCCACTGACTTGGCCTCCACAGCCTTCTATGGCAAAGAATTCCACAGATTCACCACCCTCTGACTAAAGAAATTTCTCCTCATCTCCTTCCTAAAAGAGCGTCCTTTTATTCTGAGGCTAAGACCTCTAGTCCTAGTGAACACTCCTGGCACGATGCTCTTAGTTTCAGTGATTCGGGTCAGAACCCTTCTTCAGACATAAGTTCCATCCGACGCATTCAGAGTACGAGTGGGGTGGCACGGTAGCGCAGCGGTAGAGTTGCTGCTTTACAGCGAATGCAGCGCCGGAGACTCAGGTTCGATCCTGACTACGGGTGCTGCACTGTAAGGAGTTTGTACGTTCTCCCCGTGACCTGCGTGGGTTTTCTCCGAGATCTTCGGTTTCCTCCCACACTCCAAAGATGTACAGGTATGTAGGTTAATTGGCTGGGTAAATGTAAAAATTGTCCCTAGTGGGTGTAGGATAGTGTTAATGTACGGGGATCACTGGGCGGCACGGACCTGGAGGGCCGAAAAGGCCTGTTTCCGGCTGTAGATATATGATATGATATGAGAAATAAAATGGCAGTCAACTGGAAGTTGTAAAGAACACTATCCTGCCATCTCTGGAGAACAGGGATAGGCGACATTTCAGATCGTGATCTTTCTTCAAACATTTTAGTTTAGTTAAGAGATGGTGATGAGATTAATGCTCATGAAGATATGACACAAAAAGGTGGAGTAACTCAGCGGGACAGGCAGTGTAGATGGGCTATTGCATGCTAGCCAATCGTAGAACTTGTTAGTAGTAGTCCCGCCTAGTATGCGCTTTATAATATTAAGAACTCGCCTACGTCAGGCGGTAGATGTAGCAGCTCAGAGCTGTAATGTTCTGCAGGTCCTATGATGTAAGTGCTTCAATAAAATGATGCGTTGTATCTTAGCATGGACGTAAGGCCTTTATTACAGGCAGCATCTCTGGAGAGAAGGAATGGGGGATGTTTCGGGTCAAGACCCTTCTTTAGGCCCGACCCAAAACGTCACCCATTCCTTCTCTCCAGAGATGCTGCCTGCCCCGCTGAGTTACTCCAGCTTTTTGGGTCTATCTTCGGTTTAAACCCGCATCTGCAGTTTCTTCCCACACATAGAGCTCTTAAGGATAGCGGAGCGAGGGGGTATGGGGAGAAGGCAGGAACGGGGTACTGATTGAGAGTGATCAGCCATGATCGCATTGAATGGCGGTGCTGGCTCGAAGGGCTGAATGGCCTACTCCTGCACCTATTGTCTATTGTCTATTGTCTATTGTCTATTAATGCTCATGAACTTGCCTTGTCCACAACATGGCACCTGCTTCACATTAAGAGGGAGAGTGAGCGAGGAGCTTGAGAGAGAAAGATCAGTGAGCAGTAATATTGTGCCATCAGTGAAAGACATGAATAATTGAAACCCAATTGACCCTATAATTCAGCAGTATCTTTGATTCTTCCCTGGGGGCATCTGCAGATGCTCTTGGCATTTGCTGCTTGCGACTAGATTTGCATTTTATCCCCCATACATATTCGTCTATGCCTTCCAGCAATTGTTAAATCATTTCACATCTTGACTCCTGAAGCAACATACAGAGATCTCGGTTGCTTCAAAACATGCCTCCTTCCGAAAATTGACCCTGACGTGTGCATCATTCTCAAAGCTAACGATGGCCCGACTCCCTTTATCGTCGTTACTTTTCTGCATACCTTCCATTCGTTTGTCCTGTGTCTCTCTATATTGTAGCGACCATAGAGATTGGTCCTGGGAGTCGAACCCTCAGATTGGCCAGGAAGGTCACGTGTGGGTGCGACCGTAGGGATTGGTTGAGGGAGTGAGACTGCTGATTGGACAGCGTGGTCACGTGTGGTTTTGGCCGATCGTACAAAGAGGCGGTTGCGATTGGCCAGAACCGACGCCTCTACGTCTGAGATCGATTCACGGACACAGAATTTTTGGTTGACACGGGAGCCATAGTCAGTATTGTGCCGCCGACCGAGCTCGAGACCAGATCGGGTAAGACAGGTCCTACCCTCATCGCGGTTAACGGCAGCCCCATCCGCACGTACGGTACGCGGACAATGTCCCTGGCTTTCGGCATCCGCATGTACGAATGGCCATTCATTATCGCAGACGTCAGCCAGGCGATCCTAGGCGCAGATTTCCTCTGGGCCTTTTCACTAGTCCCCGATGTCCGCAGTAACGACCTTCGACCATCCGCCAGCAGCGATGAGTCCGCCGCTCCGCCGGCCGCCACCCCGCCCAGCCCGACTGTCCAGGCCGTCGTCACGGCCCCCGACCCGTATGTTGCAGTCCTGGCAGAGTTTCCGGAGCTGCTCGTCCAACGGTTCGACGCCCCTTCTGCCCGGCACGGCGTTGTCCACCACATCCACACCGAGGGCCCCCCCGTTTTCGCTCGGGCCCGGAGGTTACCGCCCGACAAGCTGGTGGTAGCGCGGGCAGAATTCAGGAAGATGGAGGAAATGGGCATTGTCCGTCAGTCCGACAGCCCGTGGGCCTCGCCGTTGCATATGGTCTCCAAGGCATCTGGGGGGTGGAGACCATGCGGCGATTACCGGCGCCTCAATGCCGTCACCACGGCCAACCGCTACTCCATACCGCACCTCCAAGACTTCTCGTCTGGGCTGGAAGGTGCCGTGGTGTTCTCCAAGATTGATTTGGTGCGGGGCTACCACCAGATCCCTGTGCGTCCGGAGGACATACCAAAGACTGCCACGATCACTCCGTTCGGGTTGTTCGAATGGTTGCGCATGCCTTTCGGTTTAAAGAACGCGGCACAGGCTTTTCAGCGACTCATGGACCATGTTGGTCGAGATTTGCCTTTTGTGTTCATTTATTTCGATGATATCCTGGTCGCCAGCCCCTCGGACCTGGCCCACTTGCGGACCGTATTCCGGCGGCTCCAAGACCACGGGGTCATCATCCAACCCTCCAAGTGTCAATTTGGCCTCCATTCTCTTGATTTCTTAGGGCACCGAATCACCCCTGCCTTGAAGGACTGTGAGTTTGTGTTTCTGCGTAGGGATGCCCATCGTTCCCCGTTGCCGAGGGTCTATGAAGGGCCGTTCCGAGTGTTGCGGAAAGGGACGGTCACCTTCACCTTGGATGTGGGCGGCAGGAGTGAGCTCGTCTCTGTGTCCAGGCTCAAACCTGCACACTTGGATCCGGACAGCCCTGTCCTGGTCAGCCAACCGCCTCGGCGAGGCCGTCCTCCTGCAGTTACACCCGGTCCGGGACCCCCCACTCCAGTGGTTCCGGCAGCCCCTCTCCTTACTCATTCTGGTCGCGAAATCCGGCTCCCTGCTAGGTTCCGTACCTCGGGTTCTGGGGGGGGGTCATGTAGCGACCATAGAGATTGGTCCTGGGAGTCGAACCCTCAGATTGGCCAGCGAGGTCACGTGTGGGTGCGACCGTAGGGATTGGTTCAGGGAGTGAGACCGCTGATTGGACAGCGTGGTCACGTGTGGTTTTGGCGCCCAAAAACCAGTTGTTGGGAGACTTCTTCGAAGTCAGTAGTAGAATTAATGGTTGTCTGTAATCTCATTCATTAAACTTTGTGATCGAATATTGCTGTCGCAATAAACTTCTTCAACAAAGAACGAGCCCACAGACTCGCCATAATATCACCGTCGATATCTCTCGTTTCCCTTTCCCCTGAATCTCAGTCTGAAGAAGGGTCTCGACCCGAAACGTCACCCATTCCTTCTCTCCATAGATGCTGCCTGACCTGCTGAGTTACTCCAGCTGTTTGTGTCTGTCTTCGGTTTAAACCAGCATCTGTAGTTCCTTCCTACACACGACAGCTTTTTGTTGCCTTTCTTTCTTTCTGATCATGCCTTTTTCTCCTGCCAAAGATTGCAAATCCTTCCTCTTCTTCTCCCTCGCACTCACTCACTCACTCTCACAACTCGGCCATCGCTTCGCTGAACACCTGCGCTCGGTCCGCATTGACCAAACTGATCTCCCGGTGGCCGAGCACTTCAACTCCCCCTCCCACTCCCAGTCTGACCTTTCTGTCATGGGCCTCCTCCAGTGCCATAGTGAGGCCCACCGGAAATTGGAGGAACAGCACCTCATATTTCGCCCGGGCAGTTTGCAGCCCAACGGTATGAACATCGACTTGTCCAACTTTAGATAGTTCCTCTGTCCCTCTCTTCCCCTCCTCCTTCCCAGATCTCCCTCCATCTTCCTGCCTCCACCTATATCCTTCCTGACATCGGTCTGAAGAAGGGTCTCGACCCGAAACGTCACCCATTCCTTCTCTCCCGAGATGCTGCCTGACCTGCTGAGTTACTCCAGCATTTTGTGAACAAATACTCACAACACAGGTTCTTGCCAAGGGGGAGCTCCAATCAACTAAATCCTCTCTTTCACAATCCAACCGGTGTTGTGTCTCTCTGGTGAAGTGTGACGGGACTCATCAAACTTCACTCTGCATCAAACTCCTTGTTTTATGGCCCTTTTATGCCCGAGTGCCAATTTTCTTTTGTGCAGTCGAGAGTCAAAAGTGTCTAATTGTATACCGACAACAAGACGACAAGATTCTTAACCAAAAAGACACAAAGTGATGGAGTCACTCAGCAGATCAGGCAGCATGATTAGGTGACGTTTCGGCTCGGGACTTTCCTTCAGACTGACGAACGATCCCGACCCAAAATGTCACCGATCCATGATCTCTATAGATGCTGCCTGACCCATTGAGTTACTCCAGCATTTTGTGGCCTAATGGATAAACCGACACCTACAGTTCCTTTTAAAAAAAAATGTATATGTACTGAACTATTTTTGTTGCTAATTGTGCTGTTTACAAAATACTATGTTTACATATTCTGTTGTGCTGCTGCAAATAAGAACTTTGTTGTGCTGTTTCAGGACCTATGACAATAAATCACTCTCGACTCTTGAAACTTTCACTTGCAGCAGTAGAACTGGCTTGTAAACAAAATAGACATAGATAGAATATAATAAACAAAAACAAAAAATCACTGTATTAATAACTACAGTTCTAATAGAAAAACAATAGACAATAGGTGCAGGAGGAGGCCATTCGGCCCTTCGAGCCAGCACCGCCATTCAATGTGATCATGGCTGATCATTCTCAGTCAGTACCCCGTTCCTGCCTTCTCCCCGTACCCCCTGACTCCGCTATCCTTAACAGCTCTATCTAGTTCTCTCTTGAATGCATTCAGAGAATTGGCCTCCACTGCCTTCTGAGGCAGAGAATTCCACAGATTCACAACTCTCTGACAGAAAAAGTTTTTCCTCATCTCCGTTCTAAATGGCCTACCCCTTATTCTTAAACTGTGGCCCCTTGTTCTGGACTCCCCCAACATTGGGAACATGTTTCCTGCCTCTAACGTGTCCAACCCCTTAATAATCTTATACGTTTCGATAAGATCCCCTCTCATCCTTCTAAATTCCAGTGTATACAAACCTAGTCGCTCCAGTCTTTCAACATATGACAGTCCCGCCATTCCGGGAAAAAACGCTAAATGTGTTTTATTTGCTGTTTGTTTTCAAAAGAAAGGGAGACACGAAATGCTGGAGTAACTCAGCAGGTCAGGCAGCATCTCAGGAGAGAAGGAATGGGTGACGTTTTGGGTCGAGACCCTTCTTCACAGATTTCTTTTGCAGGGCACTTGTCTCACACTCTTGGGACACAGGGGACAATTCTGAAGAAGGGTCTCGATCCGAAACGTCACCCATTCCTTCTCTCCCGAGATGCTGCCTGACCCGCTGAGATACTCCAGCATTTTGTGTCTACCTTCAATTTGAACCAGCATCCGCAGTTATTTTCCTACAAAGACTTCAGTCTGAAGAATGGTCTTGATCCGAAACGTCACCCATTCCTTCTCTCCTGAGATGCTGCCTGACCTGCTGAGATACTCCAGCATTTTGTGATACCTTCGATTGATACCAGCATCTGCAGTTATTTTCCTAACCCAGATAGAGGAGACTATCTGGGAGGGTTGTGCAGCCATTCAAGCATTTCCTGCTTCGTAAACGTTAGCAGAAATATTTGGCGGAATGAAGAAATATATTTTTTAAATTATTTGTTGAAATATTGTCGTAAACAAGGGCAAACCCACTGAGAGGAAATTTAAATGCAATCCTTGGTCCATGAATTTTAACTATTCTGCAAATGAGGAGCTTGGAGCTGTTTAATATGCAAGAATCTGACAACTTAAGGAGTTCACAGACATTATTAGCGCCCTAATTAAAACCGAATTTAGTTGTCAGCTCACATCTGTTGTCACGAGATGGAGTCCTGGGCACCGCTGCCTGCTGTACCCAGAGACCGCGCGCGGGCCAGGGGATGATGGGAAGCTGAGGGGCAATGGGCCCTTGCTCAGCTGTGGAGATGGCAGGGGGCAATGGTGATACTGGTGGGGGGGAGAGGAGAGAGGGGGGGAGAGAGGGAGAGAGGGAGAGGGAGAGGGAGAGGGAGAGGGAGAGGGGGAGAGGGAGAGAGAGAGGGAGAGGGAGCTTTTCCTCATCTCAGTTCTAAATGGCCTACCCCTTATTCTTAAACTGTGGCCCCTGGTTCTGGACTCCCCCAACATTGGGAAAATGTTTCCAGTGTATACAAGCCTAGTCGCTCCAGTCTTTCAACATATGACAGACCCCCCATTCCGGGAATTAACCTAGTAAACCTTTCGCTGCACACCCTCGCTCTCCAAATGTCCTCGGTCTCCAAAGGTCCTCCTTGCCCTAAGGCGCCTGGGCTTCCGGGCCTACAGTGTCCGGGCCTACAGTGTCCGGGCCTACAGCGCCCACCGGGCCTAATACGGGACAAGGGCGGTCCCGTACGGGACAAACCAACTTAGCCCAATATGCGGGATGTCCCGGCTAATACGGGACAGTTGGCAACCCTAGTCTCGACCCGAAACGTCACCCATTCCTTCTCTGCAGAGATGCTGCCTGTCCCGCTGAGTTACTCCAGCTTTTTGTGTCTATCTTCAGAGCTACAGCTACAGAGAAAGTGCAGATGAAAAAAGTGCAAGGGGGGGCCGCAATCTCCACCCTTAGCTGATGACAGGTCTATTCGATAGTTTGATAACAATGGTGGGGGGGGGACAAGTTGTTCCTGAATCTGGTGGTACAGTACATGCAGTCTGGCTTTTGTGGGGTTTGCCTTGGGCAATGTCTAAAACCCTTCAGTCCTGCAGGAGGTTTGGATCAAATGCTAGTCTACTAGAGGGTGAAAGGGAAGCCTTTCCTTCCCTCTCCTTCAGTAGAGGCCATTTAGTTTAGAGATACAGCACGGAAACAGGCCCTTCGGCCCACAAGGTCCGCGCCGACCAGCGACCCCCGCACATAACACTATCCTACACACACTAGGGACAATTTTTACATTTGCCCAGCCAATTAACCTACATACCTGTACGTCTTTGGAGTGTGGATAGAAACCGAAGATCTCGGAGAAAACCCACGCAGGTCACGGGGAGAACGTACAAACTCCGTACAGACGGCGCCCGTAGTCGGGATCGAACCTGAGTCTCCGGCGCTGCATTCGCTGTAAAGCAGCAACTCTACCACTGCGCCACCGTGTCCGCCATTTGGATCTTGACTGCAGGTTGCAAAGTTTCAAGACCGGTTATCAGCAAAGTTTCCAGCTGGGTCATGTATACAGCCCCCATGGTAGATTCCAACTGGTCCAACATTGCCCAGCCTGCAAGTTGAGACACTCCTAGGATAAAGAGATGATCAATATGCCAAACAACCAGGAAGCAAACATCCATCCCATTTTTTTCATCCAAAGTAATTCAGACAACCAGCAATTTGCAAATAACAACCCTAGCAGTTTAGATATTAGAGACACAGCATGGAAACAGGCCCTTCGGCTCACCGAGTCCGTACTGACCAGCGATTACCCTGTACACTAGCACTATCCTACACACTCGGGACAATTTATAATTTTTAAAAAATGATGCCAATTAACCTGCCAACCTGTACGACTTTGGAGTGTGGGAGGAAACCGGAGCACCCGGAGAAAACCCACGCAGTCACAGGGAGAACGTACAGGCTCCACACGGACAGCACTTGTAGTCAGAATCGAACCCAGGTTTCTGGTGCTGTGAGTCAGCAACGCTACCGCTGTGCCACTGTATTTATGGTACGGTACTTTATTTATGGTACGGTACTTTATTTATGGTACGGTACTTTATCTTATGGTACGGTACTTTATTTGTGGTATGGTACTTTATTTATGGTACGGTACTTTATTTGTGGTACGGTAATTTATCTTATGGTACGGTGCTTTATTTGTGGTACGGTAATTTATCTTATGGTACGGTACTTTATCTTATGGTACGGTACTTTATTTGTGGTACGGTACTTTATTCATGGTACGGTACTTTATTTGTGGTACGGTAATTTATTTGTGGTACGGTACTTTATTTGTGGTACGGTACTATATTTGTGGTAAGGTACTTTATTTACTTTATTTATGGTACGGTAATTTATTTGTGGTACGGTACTTTATTTGTGGTAAGGTACTTTATTTATGGTACGGTAATTTATTTGTGGTACGGTACTTTATTTGTGGTACGGTAATTTACTTGTGGTACGGTACTTTATTTTATGGTACGGTACTTTATTTGTGGTACGGTAATTTATTTATGGTACGGTAATTTATTTGTCACATATTCCGATGTACAGTGAAATTAATTTTTGTGTATAGTTCAGTACAAGTATCCCTATGAATAAGCACTTAGATACATATTAGATAAGCATCTCAGATACAGTACACGTGTACAGCAGTCGTGCACTGAGATGATGCACAGAATCACCGTTTTGGTGCCATTTTCAAGTCCCATTTGTTGTGAGTGCAGGGATCTTGATCTGACCATGAAGGTCCGTTGTCCTGGTGGTGTTGCAGGGTCGGCCTGGCCAAGCGTAGCCGTGGTGACCTCCGCCGCTGTGGGCCACGTCCTCTTGCTCAGTCTTAGATTTTTTTAGATTTAGAGATACAGCGCAGAAACAGGCCCTTCGGCCCACCGGGTCCGCGCCGCCCAGCGATCCCCGCACACTAACACTATCCTACACCCACTAGGGACAATTTTTACATTTGCCCAGCCAATTAACCTACAAACCTGTACGTCTTTGGAGTGTGGGAGGAAACCGAAGATCTCGGAGAAAACCCATGCAGGTCATGGGGAGAACGTACAAACTCCGTACAGACGGCGTCCGTAGTCAGGATCGAACCTGAGTCTCCAGCGCTGCATTTGCTGTAAGGCAGCAACTGTACCGCTGCGCCACCTTGCCGTCCATTGGAGCGGAGGCCTGGAGTAGATCTGCCATGATCATGTTGAATGGCAGAACAGGCTTGAGGGGCCGAGTGGCCTACCCATGTTCTGTGTTTCCAATGTTCTTGACAACGACATTGCAATGTTGCCATACTATGGCCAGCCATTCTGGGCAGTGCGTTGTGCAGGAGGAATAGTTATTAGCCTTGCCAACAGTGCCCACTGCATCATTGATTACAATCAAACTGAATTTCAGAAGAGACATATTTTTGCTTCCATGTCCCATGATTATATCATACAATTGTGGAGAAAAATTGTTTTTGCACCAACGCTTCCGACTCTAACATTACCCTCTGCTTCCCAACTGCGTAAATGAAAATACACTTAATATAAAGCAAAGGCAGAACATCACTTGTCAAATTCCTTGGGCTGATTAAATGTTGTGTCAATACGCGAGTCAGACAACTATTAGGAAGTGACAAAGGCGGTACATGAAAGCAAGAGATTCTTAACGTTTAAAATAATCACAATTCAACTCTGCGGAAGACCAATGACGATGTGCTGCGTTTATGAGGCAGGTTGTCAGTTAGGCTGACTGCTGTGCATGTTTAAAGAGACCAAGCAAGAGAACACTCGGAATGCAAAGCAGGGCATGGCTTTTGATGGGTTTATGACAGACAAGACCAAGTGGACCCGTTGAGCCCAAAGCTCTCCTGCATTGGTGCAGCACCCTCGTCTTCCCGCCTCCCCCTCCCTCCCCCCCCCCCTCACTCCCCCTCCCTCCTCTCCCCCTGAGGAAGTTCAGGCAGATACAATAACAACATTCCAAAGACGTCTGGTCCGATACATGGAGAAGAAGGTTTAGGGAGATATGGGCCAAACATGGGCAGGTGGGAATATAGTAGATGGGCATCGTAGACCAAAGGGTCTGTTTCCATGCTGTACGACTCTATGACAATCACTTAAGTGTCTTCCACATTGGGAAAAGATTATGGGAATTTGGGCCAACCTAGAATGAAATGACACAAAGTGTTACAGTAACGCAGCAAGTCGGACAGCATCCCTGGAGAACATGGATAGGTGACGTTTCAGGTCAAGACCTTTCTCAACCTAACATCGGTCGTTTGAGGAGGCAGTGCAGTAATTAGATCAGACTGCCAGGGAGAGTGAGAGCAAAGATACGCAGGCATGGGAATCAGAATGCAGGACTACGAAACAGAAAATAAAGGTCACAGGATAAGCAAAGATGTGACTAAGACAGATATGCAGGCCCACAAATCCTTCTATCCGTACAAATAGCCAAAGGAGGCGTCATTATCTACAAGAGGAATGGGGAACCCTGTCAGTAAGTTCCATATAAATCAATAATTAATGATCACAATCCACAAAAGAAACAGGATCTTGATGATTTATTGGGAAATTATAAAATCTGCATGGAACTATTGCAACACGAATACTATAAATTACTCGGATTTTTTTTTTTGGGTCGGTGGAAATAGCTTGGAGCTTTCACTCGAAGGGCCGGAAATTACCATACTTGAACGGGAACTTTGCCACAACATAGGTTTTCCTTGGTGTTCCGTCACAGTACGACCCATAACTAAGATGGCGAATGGACTCTAAGTGAAAGCCAGACCTGGAGCGTGTGTAAACACACAAAATCTCTCCAACAGTCCGGGCGGTCATGGTGGAGTTGCTGCCTTACAGCGAATGCAGCGCCGGAGACCCGGGTTCGATCCCGCCTACGGGTGCTTTCTGTACGGAGTTTGTACGTTCTCCCCGTGACCTGCGTGGTTTTTTTCTGAGTTCTTCGGTTTCCACCCACACTCCAAAGACGTACAGGTTTGTAGGTTAATTGGCTTGGTAAATGTTTTTAAAAAATTGTCCCTAGTGGGTGTAGGATAGTGTTAATGTGTGGGGATCGCTGGTCGGCGCGGACCCGGTGGGCCGAAAGGGCCTGTTTCCACGCTGTATCTCTAAACTAAACTAAGTCGGCAGGAAGCCACCGAGCCCAGTCCTGGCTCGCTCCCTGAGGACCGGATAAGGGGGAAGTCTTTTAGGACCGAGATAAGAAAGTTTTTTTTTTCACACAGAGTGGTGAATCTGTGGAATTCTCTGCCACAGAAGGTAGTTGAGGTCAGTTCATTGGCTATATTTAAGAGGGAGTTAGATGTGGCCCTTGTGGCTAAAGGGATCAGGGGGTATGGAGAGAAGACAGATACAGGTTACTGAGTTGGATGATCAGCCATGATCACATTGAATGGCGGTGCAGGCTCGAAGGGCCGAATGGCCTACTCCTGCACCTATTTTCTATGTTTCTATGTTTCTATGACCTTGAAAATGGTGTCAAGACCTGACGACTATTGCATGTGGTCTCAGTGGACAACTTCTGTGAACTTTTTACTTATCAGGGATTGTACTTAGGCATGGCAATACTTTAGTTTAGTTTAGCGATACAGCGTGGAAACAGGCCCTTCGGACAACTGAGTCCACACCGACCAGCGATCCTCGTATACCAACAGTATCCTACACACACACTCAGGGACAATTTACAATCATACCGAAGCCAATTAACCTGTACGCCTTTGTAGTGCAGGAGAAGGAGTGGAGCGTACGAGTGCAGCGTAGGTTTACTAGGTTAATTCCCGGAATGGCGGGACTGTCATACGTTGAAAGTCTGGAGCGACTAGGCTTGTATACTCTGGAATTTAGAAGGATGAGAGGGGATTTTATTGAAACATATAAGATTATTAAGGGGTTGGACACGCTAGAGGCAGGAAACATGTTCCCAATGTTGGGGGAGTCCAGAACCAAGGGCCACATTTTAAGAATAAGGGGTAGGCCATTTAGAACGGAGATGAGGAAGAACTTTTTCACTCAGAGAGTTGTGAAGCTGTGGAATTCTCTGCCTCAGAAGGCAGTGGAGACCAATTCTCTGGATGCTTGCAAGAGAGAGCTAGATAGAGCTCTTAATGATAGCGGAGTCAGGGGGTATGGGGAGAAGGCAGGAACGGGGTACTGATTGTGCATGATCAGCCATGATCACGGCAAATGGCGGTGCTGGCTCGAAGGGCCAAATGGCCTACTCCTGCGCCTATTGTCTGTTGTCTAAAACCTACGTGGTCACAGGGAGAACGTACAAGCTCTGCGCGGACAGTACATGTAGTCAGATCTGAACCCAGGTCTCTGGCGCTGCAAGGGGGCATCTTTACCGCTGCGCCACTGTGCCGATTTCTAAGATTGGGACCTGTGTTAAATCTCGATACAGACAGGTAGGTAAGCAGCAGGGAAGGAAATGGTGAAGGACAAGGCTTTCATCAAGCAAACAGCGATGGGAAAAAAGGAGCAGATGCTCACATTTAGAGTGGGGTTGTCTTTCTCTTTGCTTGACTAAATTAAAAGCAGTCAGAAAACAAATAGGGCGCAAACAGCAGGAGAATAGAACGTGTGGATGGCTTCAGATTGCAATAACCCAGGTGCTAATTTCACATCGTCTGGGCCATTAGAAAGAATTTTAAAATAATCATTCAACATTTGTGGCGACAGCTCTTTAGTCTCAACAGGGTGCCTGTCTCAGAGTGGGAAACTACACAAGCATCAGAAGAATGTCGGCAGCCACAGTCCTAATGCCTTTCAAGGGCGACAGCAACAAATAAATGTAGCACATGAGGCACAAAGAGTTGGAGTAACGCAGCGGGTCAGGCAGCACCTCTGGAGAGAAGGAATGGGTGACAATAGACACGAGACAATAGGTGCAGGAGTAGGCCATTCGGCCCTTCGAGCCAGCACTGCCATTCAATGTGTACAAGTCAATAACTGCAGATGCTGGTACAAATCGAAGATATTTATTCACAAAATGCTGGAGTAACTGTGATCATAGCTGATCATCCACAATCAGTACCCCGTTCTTGCCCTCTCCCCATACCCCCCTGACTCCGCTATCATTAAGAGCTCTATCTATCTCTCCCTTGACGTTTCGGGTTGAGACCCTTCTTCAGACTGAAGAAGGGTCTCGACCCGAAACGTCACCCATTCCTTCTCTCTAGAGATGCTGTCTGTCCAGCACTTTGTGTCTACCTTACAACCCAGTGGTCTGAGCATTGATTTCTCTAACTTCAAGTAACCCTTGCATCCTCTCTCTCTCTCTCTCTCTCTCTCTCTCTCTCTCTCTCTCTCTCTCTCTCTCTCTCTCTCTCTCTCTCTCTCTCTCTCTCTCTCTCTCTCTCTCTCTCTCTCTCTCTCTCTCTCTCTCTCTCTCTCTCTCTCTCTCTCTCTCTTTTTTTTTCCAGGTGGTACAGGGGGAAGAACAATGGAGGGCCCGGCTTGGGGGGACCGCCGTGAGGGAGGGGGCAGCTCCTAGACTGTGGAACAGCATCCCTCTCCCCATCAGAACTGCCCCCTCCATCGACTCCTTTAAGTCCAGGCTCAAAACCTATTTCTACTCCCTAGCGTTTGAGGCTCATTGAGGAGGCGCTGTGAACTGTTTTGTATGTGTGGTTATGTTTGCGTGCTACTGTATGTTTCATTTTTTCCTTAGTACCTAATCAGATGTACAGCACTTTGGTCAACGTGGGTTGTTTTTAAATGTGCTATACAAATAAAATTGACTTGACTTGACTTGACTTCCTGCACAACGTAGTTCAGGAGGCAACCTTTCGGCATCTGAAACCTGCCAGAGCTTTGAGTAAGATCATGGATTATCTTATAGTTGTCTGTTCCCTCCCATATCTCCTCACCACCCACATCTATCCCTAATTTGAATGGGCATTGGTTAACATGAGATGTAAGGAGCGGAAATTCTTTAAAAGGAATATTTTGAACGGTGTGAATTTTGCTTCTAGTATCATTGAGGATGGTTTTCCTTTAGTTTAGAGATACAGCGTGGAAACAGGCCCTTCGGCCCACCGAGTCCACACTGACAAGTAGTGTAAGAAAATAACTGCAGATGCTGGTACAAATCAAAGATATTTATTCACAAAATGCTGGAGTAACTCAGCAGGTCAGGCAGCATCTCAGGAGAGAAGGAATGGGTGATGTTTCGGGTCGAGACCCTTCTTCAGACTGGCAAGTGATCTCTGCACACTAACACTATCCTACACACACTAGGGACATTTTCCAATTAGACTAAGTCGATTAACCTACAAACCTGGTATTTATTCACAAAATGCTGGAGTAACTCAGCAGGTCAGGCAGCATCTCGGGAGAGAAGGAATGGGTGACGTTTCGGGTCGAGACCCTTCTTCAGACTGATGTCGGGGGGGCGGGACAAAGGAAGGATATAGGTGGAGACAGGAAGATAGAGGGAGATCTGGGAAGGAGGAGGGGAAGAGAGGGACAGAGGAACTATCTAAAGTTGGAGAAGTCGATGTTCATACCACTGGGCTGCAAGCTGCCCAGACGAAATATGAGGTGCTGTTCCTCCAATTTCCGGTGGGCCTCACTATGGCACTGGAGGAGGCCCATGACTGAAAGGTCAGGCTGGGAATGGGAGGGGGAGTTGAAGTGCTCGGCCACCGGGAGATCAGTTTGGTCAATGCGGACTGAGCGCAAACCTGTACGTTTTTGGAGTGTGTGAGGAAACTGGAGCCCCCCAAAGAAAACCCACATAAGTCACGAGGAAAACGTACAAACTCCATATAGACAGTCAGTGTGGAGCCTTGGTTTTGGGCGCTTTAAGGCAGCAACTCTACTGCTGCGTGGCCGTGCCAACCTTGCAGATGGTTATTTTTCAAACAGATTGGCGAGTTCTTCTCAAGAATTTATTTACCCTCGTCCTAAAAATATTCAACGACTGTGTTTCGATCATCTGTGGAGGAAAGAAGTTTGCAAAGGCTTCTATTGTGCAGAGAGCAAAGTTCATCTCAAAATGTCTCATAAAGATAAAAAGAAACTGCAGATGCTGAAATCTTGAGCAGAAAACAATGTTTTGGGGAACTCAGCTGGTCAGGCAGCATCTGTAGAGGGAATGAACAGACATCATTTCAGGATGGGACCCTTCTTCAGACTAATTAGCAGTTCCTCCAGCATTCTGTTGTCATTGAGTGATATAGTGTGGAAACAAGTCCTTCTGCCCAACTTGCCCACACAGACCGACATGTCCTATCTACACTAGTCCGGCCTCCCTACGTTTGGCCCATATCCCTCCAAATCTGTCCTATCCACTTTAGCTTTGAGATACAGCGCAGAAACAGGCCCTTTCGGCCCACCGGGTCCACACCGACCACCAACTTTCCTATACCGACTTGGGACAATTTTTACATTTACCAAGCCAATTAACCTATTAACCTGTCCGTCTTTGGAGTGTGGGAGGAAACCGAAGATCTCGGAGAAAACCCACGCAGGTCATGGGGAGAACGTACAAACTCCATACAGACAGCCCCCGTAGTCGGGATCGAACCCGGGTCTCCGGCGCTGCATTCGCTGTCAGGCAGCAACTCTACCGCTGCGCCACCGTGCCGCCCCGCAGCTGTTGGCTGTCCATGGTGCCACAAATGCCACCTGGCCCATTGAGATCCTCCAGCACTTTATTTTTTTTACTTCCATTGTCCAAAATGGGAAATCATAATTTTTAAGCAATGGTTTTAGACTCTTCCGCAAGGATAAATCCTCCCCACATTCACCCTGTCAAGCTCTCTTAGGATTTATATGTTTCAATCAAGCCCACTCTCATTCTTCTAAACTCTAGCAGATGCAAGTTTTGCCTGTCCAATCTTTCCTCATAAACTAAGCTGCCCATTCCGAGTATTAGTCAAAATAAACGCATTTGCATTCTTCCTTAAAGAACAAGACCATTTGTCTGTACAGTAATGCCCAGTTTAAATGAAGCATAGCGACACTAATTTAGTATTGAATCCCCTGGGCAATAAACTATAACATTGTTAGCTTTGCTAATTACTCTGTGCCTTAATATTAGCTCTTTCTTGCCAACTATGTATTAGGATGACCAGATGTCACTGCGTCTCAGAGCTTTGCGATCTCTCATCATTTAGAGAACATGCTTCTTGTTTTATTTTCCCTGGCAAAATGGACACAGTCATAGAGTCCTACAGCGTGGAAACAGGCCCTTTGGCCCAACTTGCCCACACTGAACAAAATGTCACACCTGCCTGCGCTTGGCCCATATACCTCTAAACCCGTCCTATCCATTTACCTGTCTAATCTGTATACTAAAACTCTCGTTTGTTATCTTGTTTGTGACTGAACTTCAGCCAAAACGGTGCACGATAGTGCGACAATTTTAGGCCCACCTTACTCACCATTGTCACTTTAGTGATAATGCAAGTAGGTTTATTGAAATCCGTCTTATAGACAATAGACAATAGGTGCAGGAGGAGGCCATTCGGCCCTTCGAGCCAGCACCGCCATTCAATGTGATCATGGCTGATCATTCTCAATCAGTACCCCGTTCCTGCCTTCTCCCCATACCCCCTGACTCCACTATCCTTAAGAGCTCTATCTAGCTCTCTCTTGAATGCATTCAGAGAATTGGCCTCCACTGCCTTCTGAGGCAGAGAATTCCACAGATTCACAACTCTCTGACTGAAAAAGTTTTTCCTCATCTCAGTTCTAAATGGCCTACCCCTTATTCTTAAAGTGTGGCCCCTGGTTCTGGACTCCCCCAACATTGGGAACATGTTTCCTGCCTCTAACGTGTCCAACCCCTTAATAATCTTATACGTTTCGATAAGATCTCCTCTCATCCTTCTAAATTCCAGTGTATATTCACAATTTAAAGTTTAAAAGGAGGGGAGGAGGGAGGGGGAAGGGGGGGGAGAAAGGAGAGGGGAGGGGGGGTTGAGGAGAGAGGGGAGTGGGGGAGGACAGGGTGCTGCACCAATGCAGGAGAGGTTTGGGCCCAACGGGTCCACTTGGTCTAGTTGTTTTATAAATGTTGCAATAGTCCCTGCCTCATCTACCTCCTCAGGCAGCCAGTTCCATACACCCACCACCTTTTGTATGACAAAGTTACCCCTCAGATTCTTATTAAATCTTTCCCCTTTAACCTTAAACTGTCCTCTGGTCCTCAATTCCCCTACTCTGGGCAAGAGACTCTCCCCGATCTTCCCGATCTATTCCTCTCATGACAATTTTAAATGATCCCAAACAATATTCCTTTTGATGATCTTTGCCCTATCACTTTACATATCAATATCCCCATTTTAGTCTCCTTTTTTTATTTCGTATGTCAACTACAACAATCAGAAGTGGCAATTGATGAGGTAAGTCCCTAATTGGGGGTTGTAAAGTTGGGATAGTGGACAGGGAGGTCCTGTCACAGCACATTCCCTTAGGACATGTTTTGTTGGTCTGTACTTGACCATAAGGACAGAGGTCAGTGTCTGCAATGCCCCATCTTTTCATGTTGGCTATGAAGAGACCAACAGGTCTCTATGAAGAGACCTTCCTGCGGAGGTTGTTGCCTGGAGGGCGTGGTGACCAGGTCTCAAAGTATGGCTGGAGTCCTTCTGGAACAGCTAGTGCCGTCTCTTTACATCCTCTTCACGGATTACTTTCCGATTCAGACATCGGAGGCAGCAATGTCAGCAGCAAATTTTGCGAATGCATTTCAGGGGCCATCATCTGAGTCATTTATATAATTTATAAAAAGTTGTGACCCCTGCACTAGACGCTGAGGAACACACTTCATTACACCTCCCCCCCCCCCCCCAGAACTAGACTCATTTGGGGCTCTCACTTTTTCCAGTCAGCCACCAAGTATTGATCCATGCCTACACCAAGTATTGATCCATGCCTAGGCCAAGTATTGATCCATGCCTACGCCAAGTATTGATCCATGCCTACGCCAAGTATTGATCCATGCCTACGCCAAGTATTGATCCATGCCTATGCCAAGTATTGATCCATGCCCACACCAAGTATTGATCCATGCCTATGCCAAGTATTGATCCATGCCCATGCCAAGTATTGATCCATGCCCACGCCAAGTATTGATCCATGCCTATGCCAAGTATTGATCCATGCCTACATGTTACATTCTACACCTTAAGATCTGCTGTTCTTCAATATCTTTTGATATGGCTTATCAAATGCCTTCTGGAAATCTAGGCGTAGAACATCCAGTGCTTTCCCTTCATACACAGAATTGGCCAAAAATGACTTATCTTCTATCTATCTATATATTACTAAAACTGGGGGGAGGGAAAGGGTGAAGGGAGGGGGGGAGGGTGGGAAGGGGGGCTGGAGGGACGGGTGGGAGGGAGGGGGAGGGGGAGGGAGGGGAAGGGGAAGTAGCAAGTTTCGTTGAAAGTGGTGTTATATTTTAAAAGTTCTTGACATTTTAAACTTTAATAAATCCCTTAAATCCCTTTTCCACTTGCCGTGCACGAAGAGTGACGGGAGTGGCGGCCAATGAGGGGGGGGGGGGGGGGGGGGCTTAACTTTGACGTTTCTTAAATATGTTAAATGTGTCTAGTTTCTCGGCGATGGAAGGGAAGATGGTACGTGTGATGGTCTGGGCTCAGTGCACAATTCTCCGCAATTTCTTGCAGTCTCTGGAAAGAGCTGTTCCCAAACCATGCCATTGCTGCACGCAGATGAAATGTTTTCTACACTTCGCACTGAAGCTGTTGTCCTCGAAGTGGCATCCATTCCTGGTACACGGTGCTCATTGCTACAGATTGGTCGTATAGGTTAACAATAAAGCCAGCGGTACAATACAAAGCTTATTGTGGGCAGCTGTAAACTATACACTAAAACTCTCGTTTGTTTGTTTGTTTGTTTGTTCCTGAACTACAGCCAAAACGGTACACGACAGCGCGACAATTTTAGGCCCACCTTACTCACCGTCGTCCCTTTGGTGGTAATGGAAGAAGTTTCATTGAAATCGGTGTTATATTATTTAAGTAATTCACATTTTAAAGTTTAAATCTATCTCCGAGGGAGGGAGGGGGGAGAGAGGGAGGGAGGTGGTGTAGGGGAGGCTGGGGGAGGAGGGAGGATAAGGGTGATTGAGGGAGATGGAGTGTGAGGGAGGGTAAGAGGGGAGGGGGAGGGGGAGGGGAGAGGAGGGGGGAGGGGGAGGAGGGAGGGAGGGAGGGAGGGGGGGAGGGGAGGGGGGGGAGGGGTGAGGGAGGGGAGGGGAGGAGAGGGTGCTGCACCAATGCAGGATAGGTTTGGGCCCAAAGTGGGAGCACAATACAAAAATATAAATATTAGGAGAAGATCAGTGTGAAGGGTCTCAAGCCGAAACGTCACCCATTCCTTCTCTCCAGAGATGCTGCCTGTACCATTGAGTTACTCCAGCTTTTTGTGTCTACCTATAAATGATATTATGTATATTAAATGATATATTATATGATATTAAATAATAGTAGGAGGCACGGTGGCGCAGCGGTCAGTCTACTGCTTTACAGCGTCAGAGACCTGGGTTCGATCCTGACTAAGGGTGCTTGTCTGTACGGAGTTTGTACGTTCTCCCCATGACCTGCGTGGGTTTTCTCCGTGATCTTCGGATTCCTCCGACACTCCAAAGACGTACAGGTTTGTAGGTTAATTGGCTTGGAATATTCGTACCCTAACCCTAACCCTAACTCTAATGTAAAATTGTCCCTAGTGTGTGCAGGGTGGCGTTAATGTACGGGGATTGCTGGTCGGTGCGGTCTCGGTGGGCCGAAGGGCCTGTTTCCACATTGCAGCTCCAAACCAAACTAAAATTACTACTGCACAGACTGATTTGCATGCAGAAACTGTGTTCTTTTCCATGCCAGATCATCCTGGCAATGGTAGTCACTTGAATTTATAAAACGGTGGGAAAAATAGCCTCTGAATATTAATATTGATGAGGGCGTTATGGACATTAACAAAGTGTAAATAAAAAAAGTGAACATGGTTCCAAACCTCCCCAACCTCAAGTGAAAACAACATATTTTATTCATTAACGTTATTCATCAAAGTTAATATTCATCCTATTTCATCGCGATGATTTAATCAAGTGTTTCATCAATATGGATCACTTCATTAGAGAACACGACAAGGCTTGCCATTTCTAATGATCTTGGAAGCTTTTTGTTCTCCTTCGTTTTGAAGGAGGCTTTATTCAACTGCTTTATATTTTTCCCTTTGTACTTCTGAAAGCTTCGACTTGCAAGGAGACAGGGATATTTTGGTATTTGCCCAGAGGGTGAACAGGAAGCTGCAAGGCCAAGCATTAAATGTCAATTTCAGTTAAAAAAAGTCGACTACAATGCCTGGGCTCTCGAGCCACTTAATGGCCAGGTGAACTCCACGAGTGACCCAAAAAACCCCAAAGAATTACATTTACTTACAGCATTAGAAACAAACTTATCTTAACACTGGACCAAGTGGACCCGTTGGGCCCAAACCTCTCCTGCATTGGTGCAGCACCCTCTCCTCCCCCCCTCCCCTCTTGCCCCCTTCCCTCCTCCCTCCCCTCCCCCCATCCTCCCCCTCCCCCTCACTCCCTCCACCCCCCTCCCTCTCTCCCTCCCCCCTCCCTCCCTAGGATTTAGATGTAAACTTTAAAACGTGAATAACTATATATATATATATATAACACCCATTTCAATGAAACTTCTTCCAATAGCACCAAAGGGACAGCGGTGAGTAAGGTGGGCCTAAGATTGTTGCGCTATCGTGTACCGTTTTGGTTAGGGTTCAGGAACAAACAAACGAGAGTTTTAGTATATAGATGTACCTCGTTGGAGTGTGGAAGGAAATCGGAGCATCCAGAGAAAACCCGGTCAGGCCGTTACAGGGAGAACATACAAGCTCCGTACAGACAGCACCCGTGGTCAGGATGGAACCCTAGCCTCTGGTGGTGTAAGGCAGCAACTCTACCGCCGCGTCATCGTGCCGCTCCCTTGTTCACAAGGCTTTCAACGTGCAGACCCTTTGTCAATATATAGGAGCTAGAGCTACACGTTTTAGATTTTATCAAGAGGTATAGTACAGAAACCAACCCGCCGACCCACCAGATCGATGCAGACTATCAACAGCACAATGACACAGATTGTTAAACAGCTGCCCCACAGCACGAGAGACTCGGGTTTGATCCTGACCTCTGGTGCTATCTGTGTGGAGTTTGCGTGTTCTCCCTGTGGCCACGTGGGTTTCCTCCGAGTTCTCCAGTTTCCTTGCACATCACAAATACGTGTGGGGTTTGCGGTTTAATAGACCGCTCTAAATTGCTTGTTGCGAGTGGATGTGAAATTGGAATAACACTGAACTAGTGTAAGTGGGTGATCGATGGTCGGCTTGGACTCGGTGTATCTCCAAACTAAACCAAAACTAAAGTAAATCATTGGGGCACCGTCTTGGGATAAACTTGCAAGGGCAAAGTTCCCACACAAAGCCCTCTTGAGGGGGGGGGGGGGGTGAATGAGCATGCAGAGGACCACAAGGAGGGTCCCATCTGGTGATGAACTCCACTCATGGATTAAGAATGAACCATTGCCCATCACACATACCATCAATCCAGCAGACACTGGATCTTTGACCACCACACATACCATCAATCCAGCAGACACTGGATCTTTGACCACCACACGTACCATCAATCCAGCAGACACTGGATCTTTGACCACCACACGTACCATCAATCCAGCAGGCACTGGACCACTGACCATCACACATCCTCTTGATCCAGCAGAAACTCATCCCCATTGACCTTCAAACATTCTCTCAATCCAACAGATACTGGACCATTGACTATCACACATTTCCACCACCCAGTAGATACTGGAGCGTTCATTGATCATCACATGTCCTCTTGACGATAGACACAAAATGCTAGAGTAACTCAGCCGGACAGGCAGCATCTCTGGAGAGAAGGAATGAGTGACGTTTCGGTTGGGCAGCTTATACCCCAGGGGTATGAATATTGCCTTCTCTAACTCCAAGTAACCCTTGTTTTCCCTCTCTCTCCATCCCTCCTCCTTCCCTGTTCTCTGACCAGTCTGGCTGTCCCCAATTACACGTTATCTCTGTTTGCTTTGTTGTTACATTCTCTTAGCTAACAATAATCTATTTTACATTGTCTTTGATTTCCACCCCTTTTGATGTCTCGTTCTTACATCTTACACTTCCTTATCTCTGTATCTCCCCCTCCTCTCCCCTGACTCTCAGTCTGAAGAAGGGTCTCGACCAGAAACGTCACCCATTCCTTCTCTCCGGAGATGCTGCCTGACCCGCTGAGTTACTCCAGCATTTTGTGTCTATCTTTGGTTTAAACCAGCATCTGCAGTTCCTTCCTACACACATCCTCTTGACCTAGCAGATATTGGACCATTGACAATCAATCATCCACTCATTCCAGCACATACTGGAACATTAACCATCACACATTCCCTCATTCCTCACCTTAGAATCACCAAAACAATGTTCCTCTCATTGCCCCTACCAATCTGCAGTAGTGGTGAGGTTTGAAGATGAGGGGAGGGGAATCCAATTCACACTGAAATTCCCCAGGCTCACATATCATAGAAATATTAAAAAATAGGTGTAGGAGTAGGTCATTCGGACCTTCGAACTAGCACCACCATTTAATATGATCATGGCCGATCATCCAAAATCAGTACCCTGTTCCTTGATTCCGTTGGCCCTAAGAGGTATATCTAACTCTCTCTTGAACACATCATCTTGGCATCATCATTGTCATCTTGGCTGGGATGATATGTGTCACAACAGATCATGAAGCAAACCGGAGACTTCCAAATTACTTTAACCACCCACGCAGCCACTGAGCTCAGACGGATCTGCAATTGTCTTGGTTCTTAGTTACTGAGAAAAATAAACATTTATGCAACTCCAGCCATTAAAGAACTTTGCCCAATTCCAGTTTGCAAACGTCTCCAAAAACCAAGGAAGTTCCTTTGTCTGACTGTACAACAACACGTCAAATCATCTCCATCGAACTTGACAAATACACATTTATTAAATGCAAGAAGCTGGCTCTTTGAGTTTTGACTTTCACTGTAGTCTTCCTTCCACACACAGATGTTGTTCAGACTTCACTGTAACATCAAACCAGTCAACTTTAAATGGGTTTGTTGATGACAGGAATTCAAACCATGGTGTGCAAGTCAATAATACTGCTTTTGGTCCCCAAATAAAAGGAAGCAACATTTTATTTTATTTTTTACAAACGCTTATGTTATTTTTGTTCATTGAGAAATTGAGTGCATAGAGGGTGGCAGGGTGGTGCAGCGGTAGAGCTACTGGCTTACAGCGCCAGACACCCGGGTTCCATCCTGACTATGGGTGCTTGTGTGTACGTTCTCCCCATGACCGCATGGGTTTTCTCCGAGAAGTTCGGTTTCCTCCCACACTCCAAAAACGTACAAGTTTGTAGGCCAATTGGCTTAGTATAAATGTAAATCGTCCCTCGTGTGACCAGGATAGTGTTAATGTGCGGGGATCGCTGGTCGGCGTGGACTCGGTGGGCTGATGGGTCTGTTTCTGCGATGTATCTCTACACTAAAAAACTAAGAAGCCCAGGCAAGATTTTTGGAAACTTCCCAGTTTCTCTTCTGAGCCTCAGATGGTCCAACTAGTGATAAATGCTTTATCCCTCTGGGCACCAGCCTTACACAAGTCAAAAAGGTTGAAACAAAGAACTGCAGATGCTGGTTAATACACAAAAGGACACAAAGTGCTGGAGTAACTCGGCAGCATCCCTGGAGAACATGGATAGGTGACGTATTGCGCGGGGAAGAAGGGTCCTGACACAAAACGTCACCGATCCATGTTCTCCAGAGATGCTTTATGTCCTTTCAAGTCAAAAAGTGTTGAGTTCAGCTCCCTTCCAATTCTTGGAGCCCAGATACCTTGGCCAATGCAGTATTGAAGGAGTACTAACTCAACGGGACAGGCAGCATCTCTGGATAGAAGGAATGGGCGACGTTTCGGTTCGAGACCCTTCTTAAGACGCGAAGAAGTGTGTCTCAACCCAAAACGTCGCCCATGCCTTCTATCCAGAGATGCCGCCTGTCCCGCTGAGTTACTCCAGCTTTTTCCTGTCTATCTTCAGTGTAAACCAGCACCTGCAGTTCCTTCTGACACATTGAAAGAGTACTGCACTCTATTCTGAGGATGTAAAATCAAAATTCTGCAGGCTCTCAGAGGAAGATAAGAAAGATGCCAAGGCATTATTTCAGAAAGGGCTGGGGAGATCTGCACAGTATTTAAAAATATATATTTCTGATTGGGATGATGCTTTTTGCAAACAGCTGCCCTGTTTCCTGCACATCTCTAAATCTAAAAAAAAAATCTAAAATCTAAAAACATCAACCGTGAACCCACTTCAAGCAAATGCTCGAGAGCAAACTAAGGTACAGTATTAATGCACGTCATTCTTACCAGTGAATAGATAATACACCTCCGACATTCACCCACCAGGCAATGACCTTGTTTTGGAGGCAGTATATCCGTGTGGGTGAGGCAGGGCAACCACTCAGCCATTGTCTGAACCACCACCCTTCTCCACACCTCCCCCGTTAGTTGGTTTAATTGTTTGGATATCCACATTAAGTGCATTTAAGTGCTGCAGGAGGCTGCCAGAATGTGCAAATCCTCCTCAATTAAGTGTCAAAGGGTGATATTCCAAAGCACATTTTTTGGTGCAGTTCATTTTTTCCCAGTGTAAAATGCAGTCTCTGACTGCACACATTCCAGTAAAGTTACGTAAAGCCACTTGAAGAGACTATCAACATTGATGCTGCCTCCTACAACAGATGGAAAAAAAAACAGCTTCTGTTTTCACCTTGAGCATTGACCTGCGTTCATCCCAATCTCTGTTTATGAGCGGGTCAGGCAGCAACTCTGGAGAAGGCGTTTCAGGTCGGCACCCCCCGTCAGACTGTTTGTAGGGTGGGGAGGGGGAGGGAGTGAAAGAAAGCTGGAAGAGGGGAGGGGGAGATCGCACCTGGAGTACTGTGTGCAGTTTTGGTCTCCTAATTTGAGGAAGGATATTCTTGCTATTGAGGGCATGCAGCTTAGGTTTACCAGGTTAATACCAGGAATGGCGGGACTGTCATATGTTGAAAGACTGGAGCGACTAGGCTTGTATACACTGGAATTTAGAAGGATGAGAGGGGATCTTATCGAAACGTATAAGATTATTAAGGGGTTGGACACGTTAGAGGCAGGAAACATGTTCCCAATGTTGGGGGAGTCCAGAACAAGGGGCCACAGTTTAATAATAAGGGGTAGGCCATTTAGAACTGAGATGAGGAAAAACTTTTTCAGTCAGAGAGTTGTAAATCTGTGGAATTCTCTGCCTCAGAAGGCAGTGGAGGCCAATTCTCTGAATGCATTCAAGAGAGAGCTAGATAGAGCTCTTAAGGATAGCGGAGTCAGGGGGTATGGGGAGAAGGCAGGAACGGGGTACTGATTGAGAATGATCAGCCATGATCACATTGACTGGCGGTGCTTGCTCGAAGGGCCGAATGGCCTCCTCCTGCACCTATTGTCTATTGGGAGGACAAAGTGTTGCAGGTAATCGATGAACACAGTTATCCATGGTTAAGGTATCTAAAACTAGAGGCCGTTGGGTTAAGGTGAGAGAGGTTAGAGAGGAGGTTTGTCCCCATTTTTGGACTTCTTTTCAATGGTCCCACTTGTTGAATAGTTTATTGTGTACTGCTGTTTTTCTTTTTTTGCCGAGAATGGGCGCAGCAGACTTAGGTTGAGAATTGAATACCTTTCCACAACCTTTTTCACATTGGCTTGCTCAACAATAGGTTAATTGGCTGGGTAAATGTAAAAATTGTCCCTAGTGGGTGTAGGATAGTGTTAATGTACGGGGATCGCTGGGCGGCACGGACTTGGAGGGCCGAAAAGGCCTGTTTCCGGCTGTATATATATGATGATATGATTTACAGTTGGAATTGGAAATCAGCCAAGCTCTGTTGCACACAGCCATACAGCACAAACACAGGCCCTTCAGCCCACTGAGTCCACACTGGCCAACTACCACATATCTATATTATTCACCCCACTTTCCCATCAACACCGCCCCCCCTCCCCCCCCCCACCCAGATCCTACCACTCATCTACGAAGGCAATTTGTAGAAGCCAATTAGCCGCATGTCAGAGGTAATGGATAGGGTTTCCAACTTCCTCATTCCCAAATACGGGACAAGGTGACATCATGGTGGAGCGGGAGCACGTGGCCGCTGGCTGGGTGAGGTCACGTGGGGCGCGGGGCGGTGACGTCACCCTTTGTCCCTTCTTTGGGAGTGAGGAAGTTGACAACCTTCCTAATACGGGACAAAAGCGGTCCCGTCCGGGACAAATCAATTTAGCCCAAAATACGGGATGTCCCGGCTGATACGGGACAGTTGGCAACCCTGGTTATGGGGGGAAGGCAGGAGAATGGGCTCAAGAGGGAGAGGCAGATCAGCCCTGATTGAATAGCGGAGTAGACTTGATGGTCCGAATGGCCTAATTCTGCTCCAATCACAGATGAACCCACTGTCTGTCTTTGAGATGTGGTGGGAAACCGGAGCACCCGGAGGAAACCCACATGGGGGAGAACGTGCAAACTTCACACTTGCAGCAAAGGTCAGGCTGCTGGAGTTGTGAAGCAGCAGACATAGAAACATAGAAACATAGAAAATAGGTGCAGGAGGAGGCCATTCAGCCCTTCGAGCCTGCACCGCCATTCAATATGATCATGGCTGATCATCCAGCTCAGTAACCCGTACCTGCCTTCTCTCCATACCCCCTGATCCCTTTAGCCACAAGGGCCACATCTAACTCCCTCTTAAATATAGCCAATGAACTGGCCTCAACTACCTCCTGTGGCAGAGAATTCCACAGATTCACCACTCTCTGTGTGAAGAAAAACTTTCTCATCTCGGTCCTAAAAGACCCTTAGCCTTAAACTGTGACCCCTTGTTCTGGACTTCCCCAACATCGGGAACAATCTTCACGCATCGAGCCTCTCCAACCCCTTAAGAATTTTATATGTTTCTATAAGATCCCCCCTCAGTCTTCTAAATTCTAGCGAGTATAAGCCTAGTCTATCCAGTCTTTCTTCATATGAAAGTCCTGCCATCCCAGGGATCAATCTGGTGAACCTTCTCTGTACTCCCTCTAAGGCTAGAATGTCTTTCCTCAGATTAGGAGACCAAAATTGTACGCAATACTCACTGTGGCTCTGTGCCTCGAAAGCAGCAGCTCATCAATAAATAAACTTGAGTTGACTGAACAACCAGGGGCGTTGTATATCAACCCTGTACATAATTAACGGCAATGAAATCGGTCAATGCCCGTCTCCGCACAATCAAACCTCATCAATAACCCTCTCATACTTCCTCCAGAGCCTTTAATCTCAATTTGCTTCACTCGTGCTCACACCTCTTGCTTGGGGCTAATTCCACGTTCCACAACCATATAATGAAGTCTCCCCTGAACACTTTTACATTCCCCTTTATTTCCTTTGAGTTAAGTACTTGCAGGCCATGATTTCCTCTCCAGCCGTAGGCTTAGAGATAGAGCGTGGAAACATGCCCTTTGGCCCGCTGTGTCCGTGATCACCGTGGCAATCCCCCGAGGTCGCAGATGACGGTCTACGTTCCGCTGATTTTATGAACTCTCGGCTGGCTTACGAGTCCAAAGTTGAGCGATTGAATCAAAGTATTCGCCGCATCCGTGGAGCTTCCAGCCATCACGTCCCCTGCTCCCATCCCCCCTTCCCCAATCGCCTAAAGTCTTGAGTGAAGTTTTGCGCTCCTTCAATGAACGAAGCCGCCCGTGCGTGCGTTTGTTTAACGTGTACTTGATGTTGCACTCCAAGAAGCACACGGTCCTTCACAAATCAATCAACTAATTCCAATGGCAAGGGAACCAAGGTGATTGGAGCTGATAGATCTGTTGCAGCCTTCATCCGCCTTCATAGCCGTTGAGTTCAAGATAACTTTGTCCGCCTGGTCCGCCGTTGAGGTCTTGCAGACTGGATCGTTCTTAGTCTGGACCCTCATCTTCGACCTTACCGCCATGGGTGGTCCGACCAGAAGCTGGTGCTTCCGACGCCATCGCTCTCGGAATCATGGGGACACGCAAGCCTCTTCACCACGACGAGGTGAACGATCCGAAGAGGATCGAAGACGATCTGTGATGACCAACGCTCACCCGTGTGCGAGGTCTATCCTCGGTCCCGCCCCCTCCACTGACATCAGTCTGAAGAAGGGTCTCGACCCGAAACGTCACCCATTCCTTCTCTCCTGAAATGCTGCCTTACCTGCTGAGTTACTCCAGCATTTTGTGAATAAAGGACTACAGTATGTTTCCATGTCAGGATGGAGGGGACTTGCAGATGGTGGTCTTTCCTCAAGTCTTGGTCTTTTTTGGTGGTAGAACTGTCAACCTTTGAGGCACTGTTGGAGTGGACACAAAATACTGGAGTAACTCATTGTGACAGGCAGCATCTCTGGAGAGAAGGAAGATATTTTTCATTGAATCTAATAATTTTTTTGATTTTTTAGATTTAGAGATACAGCGCGGAAACAGGCCCTTCGGCCCACCGAGTCCGCGCCGCCCAGCGATCCCCGCACATTAACACTATCCTACACCCACTAGGGACAATTTTTACATTTACCCAGTCAATTAACCTACATACCTGTACGTCTTTGGAGTGTGGTAGGAAACCGAAGATCTCGGAGAAAACCCACGCAGGTCACGGGGAGAACGTACAAACTCCGTACAGACGGCGCCCGTAGTCAGGATCGAACCTGAGTCTCCGACGCTGCATTCGCTGTAAGGCAGCAACTCTACCGCTGCGCCACCGTGCCACCTAATAATAATCTATTTATTAATCTACAATAACACCCAATAATAATCAAAAAATCTATTCATCTACAATAATATCCAATAACCTACACAACCTCCAGCAACACTTTTCTTAAACGCAAGGGATGCAGAAGCAAAGTGGTCATATTAGTGAGCTAGTAATCCAAGAGGTTTCACCTTGGGAACTGGGGTCGTTAAATTCAGTTCCTTAAATAGGTTCTGGAGTTTAAAATGCTAGTTTGACACCAAGGTCAGGTGATGGCCATAAATATAAACACCTAGCTCTCAGGGACCTGTTGGCCTTAACTTGTCTAATCTCCACACGTATCTGACCCACAGCTATGTTTACGTGACCCTCTGAAATGGCCCACGAATGCCACTGAAGATAATTAATAGTGGGCAACAAACGCTGACCCTGCCAGAGCCACCTATGTTCTGTGACTCAAATAGTATAAGAAAATAACTGCAGATGCTGGTACAAATCGAAGGTATTTATTTACAAAATGCTGGAGTAACTCAGCAGGTCAGGCAGCATCTCGGCAGAGAAGGCATGGGTGACGTTTCGGGTCGAGACCCTTCTTCAGACTGATGTCAGGGGGGCGGGACAAAGGAAGGATATAGGTGGAGACAGGAAGATAGAGGGAGATCTGGGAAGGAGGAGGGGAAGGGAGGGACAGAGGAACTATCTAAAGTTGGAGAAGTCGACGTTCATACCGCCGGGCTGCAAACTGCCCAGGCGAAATATGAGGTGCTGCTCCTCCAATTTCCGGTGGGACTCACTATGGCACTGGAGGAGGCCCAGGACAGAAAGGTCAGACTGGGAATGGGAGGGGGAGTTGAAGTGCTCGGCCACCGGGAGATCAGTTTGGTCCATGCGGACCGAGCGCAGGTGTTCAGCGAAGCGATCGCCGAGCCTGCGCTTGGTTCTCGAAATACCTTCGTTCTGTGACTCAAATAACTGCAATGATAGTGAACATGGTCTGGTGCTCTGAGGTCACTTTGCATGCCTGCACCTCATTAGCCCAATGCAGCGAGCATGCATTGTGCTCACAACCAAAGATACTAGAGGAGCAAGATGGACCACTCCGTTGAAATCGCCTATACTGAAGTGTAGTACGCAAAGGAGCATAACGTCCGCCATTTTAGTAAGCAAAACCCGCCGTTCGCTACGCCTCTCGCAGTGTAATCAGTGTTTTGGGGGAACAGTATGTGCGATGATACCACGAAAATGCAGAATATATCTCATCTATCAATTCACAGGTTTTTGTTATTTTTCTTTTTAAATGTTTCTGCAAGTTTCTGCCTACTAAAATGGCGCCAAGACGTACTACGGTTTTTAGGGTCGAGTGGTCTATCTTGTTCCTCTAGTATCTTTGCTCGCACCACACTGCACAAGCTGCTAAGACAACCAAGGGTCCCTCTTGCCACGTAGTTTGGTTTAGGTTAGAGATACAGCGCAGAAACAGGCCCTTCGGCCGGTCGAGTCCGCGCCGACCAGCGATCCCTGCACATTCACACTATCCGACACACACTAGGGACAATTTAAAACTTTACCAAGCCAATTAGCCAGTACGTCTTTGGAGTGTGGGTGGAGACCGAAGCTCCTGGAGAAAACCCACGCAGGTCACGGGGAGAACACACAAACTCCATACAAACAGCACCCGTCGTTAGGATGTAACCCGGGTCTCTGGTGCTGTAAGGCAGCAACTCCACCGCTCTGCCACCCCCATTCTGACAATAGACAATAGACAATTGACAATAGGTGCAGGAGGAGGCCATTCGGCCCTTCGAGCCAGCGCTGCCATTCAATGTGATCATGGCTGATCATTCTCAATCAGTACCCCGTTCCTGCCTTCTCCCCATACCCCTGACTCCGCTATCCTTAAGAGCTCTATCTAGCTCTCCCTTGAATGCATTCAGAGAATTGGCCTCCACTGCCTTCTGAGGCAGAGAATTCCACAGATTTACGACTCTCTGAGTGAAAATGTTTTTCCTCATCTCTGTTCTAATTGGCCAACCCCTTATTCTTAAACTGTGGCCCCTGGTTCTGCATACCTATTTGATTATATTCTTCTGCTGTCTCCAAGAGCTTCGGTCTAGGCTTAAGCTCAGGGGTGACCGCGCTTTTGCGGTTGCAGCTCCTAGACTGTGGAACAGCATCCCTCTCCCTATCAGGTCTGCCCCCTCCGTCGGCTCTTTTAAGTCCAGGCTCAAAACATACTTCTATTCTTTATCTGTGTGAAGCCTTCTGATGGGGCTGATTATTGTTTTGTGCTGATCCCTTTGAACTGGGTTTTTTTGTGCCTGTGTGCTGTGATGTCTGTTTTTTATTGTGTTTTTAGTACCTGCTCTGATGTACAGCACTCTGGTCAACGTGGGTTGTTTTTAAATGTGCTTTATAACTAGACTTGATTGATTGATTGATAGACACAAAATGCTGATGTAACTCAGACTTCAGTCTGAATAATAATAATAATAATAACTTTTATTTATATAGCACTTTTCATGCAATTTAATGTACCCCAAAGTGCTCACCACAAAAACAAACACAAGTCTAAACAAAGATACAATATCAAACAGTAAGCACATAGGCTTACAAAGCACAGATTTACATTAAAAAAATTAAAAATTAAAAATTGGGAGTGTAAAAGGACAAAATCTGTTAAAAGCTTGAGTAAAAAGATATGATATTAACTGCCGTTTAAAAATCTCAACTAAGTCTCGACCCAAAACGTCACCCATTCCTTCTCTCCAGAGATGCTGCCTGTCCCGCTGTGTTACTCCAGCATTTTAGGTCTACTTCGATTAATGCTGCCTTATCTCCACCGTACAAAGATACAAAGTAGACTCCAGCTAATTGACCTACAACGGGACCCCACTACTGGCCGCATCTTCCCATCCCCTCCCCTCTCTGCGTTCCGCAGAGACCGTTCCCTCCGTAACTCCCTGGTCCACTCGTCCCTTCCTACCCAAACCACCCCAACCCCGGGCACTTTCCCCTGCAACCGCAGGAGATGCAACACCTGTCCCTTTACCTCCCCCCTCAACTCCATCTAAGGATCCAAACAGTCTTTCCAGGTGAAACAGAGGTTCACCTGCACCTCCTCCAACCTCATCTATTGTATCCGCTGCTCTAGATGTCAACTTCTTTACATCGGCGAAACCAAACGCAGGCTCGGCGATCGTTTCGCTCAACACCTTCGCTCAGTCTGCCTTAACCAACCTGATCTCCCGGTGGCTGAGCACTTCAACTCCCACTCCTACTCCCAGTTTGACCTTTCTGTCATGGGCCTCCTCCAGTGCCATAGTGAGGCCCACCGGAAATTGGAGGAACAGCACCTCATATTTCGCCTGGGCAGCTTGCAGTCCAGTGGTATGAACATCGACTACTCCAACTTTAGATAGTTCCTCTGTCCCTCCCTTCCCCTCCTTCCCAGATCTCCCTCTATCTTCCTGTCTCCACCTATATCCTTCCTTTGTCCCGCCCCCCTGACATCAGTCTGAAGAAGGGTCTCGACCCGAAACGTCACCCTTTCCTTCTCTCCTGAGATGCTGCCTGACCTGCTGAGTTACTCCAGCATTTTGTGAATAAATACCAGCTAATTGAAAGTGCGCACAGGTCCTCAGCCAAACCACGAGATGGTGGAACGCACACAGAGAGAGAGATGAGACAGCACTCTGAGGTCAAACACTAGTCAAGACCTCTAAACTAATGATTACATTTCTGAAACCATTTTGATGAAACTGAAACCATAATCAATATACGCTGAAAGGATGCTGGAGAGGAAGCATTATCTGTGTTGAATCTAGACTACAAAGGTTTAGTTTAGTTTAAAGATGCAGCATGGAAACAGAAGGATGAGAGGAGATCTTATCGAAACGTATAAGATTATTAAGGGGTTGGACACGTTAGAGGCAGGAAACATGTTCCCAATGTTGGAGGAGTCCAGAACAAGGGGCCACAGTTTAAGAATAAGGGGTAGGCCATTTAGCACTGAGATGAGGAAAAACATTTTCAGTCAGAGAGTTGTGAATCTGTGGAATTCTCTGCCTCAGAAGGCAGTGGAGGCCAATTCTCTGAATGCATTCAAGAGAGAGCTGGATAGAGATCTTAAGGATAGCGGAGTCAGGGGGTATGGGGAGAAGGCAGGAACGGGGTACTGATTGAGAATGATCAGCCATGATTGTCGAGTTCGACTTCGCGTTCGCAGTCAGTTGGATGACAATAATCAGAGACGGCACAGACTTTACCTGTTAGTTTATTAGAGATCTCGTGGACAGGTTTCTAAAAGCACACACAGAGTTGCGGACTCCGGGGCCAGTGGAAACGTGTCACACCAGCCCCTAGAATTAAGCCCCTTTTATCCCCTAAAACCACAGAATTCACAGTTATTTACAAGTATCACAACCAATCAATATTGGAATTAAGTCAGTTTTCCCTTATACGGCCGAGTGTTGGAACAAAGTCAGTTTTCCCATATAAGGTCCTAACATGCTATTGTTCAAGGTTTAGTCAGCGTCTGTTTATTGTTTATGTTCTTTATACATTGTGTTTTTCTCCTCTGAAGATGAGCTGGAACATTCTGCGGTTTGGGCTACTGATTACTACTAGCTTTAGCAAGCTCAGCATTTTTGTGATTACGTAGCCTCAAGCAGGTGTGAGAGAAAGAGAGAGAGCCTCAAGCATGTGCTTTAACCTAGCACACAATGCTGCAAAGCCCATGCGGTGTCTAGTGGCTGAAGCAAAGAAAAAGGACAGATCTCCACATTCCCCCCTTTTATCATTCTATGATAACTATAAAGGTATAAATCAAACGGAAGGCTCATTAGAGGCGAGTTTATAGAGTCATCAGAGTTTATTCCTAACCTCATGATGCTTTATTAGCCGGATAGGCTGTCTAATCTCGCCTCTAGTCCCTACTCCTTCCGCCGGATTCTTATACCCTAACCCCTCCTGGAGACTAGTGGTAAACATCCCCATAGCTCTGGTTTCTCCCCAGAACAATTAATCGGAGGTACTCCTCTTCCACTAACTCTCCTACCACCTGCTCATTCAGCTGATCATCCATGAGTCCTCCCATTGAACTTTCATCCTCCTTCAGCATGGGACACGTTTCCCCTGTCTCCTCCATTCTCAACATCAGCATTTTGTGGGTATTCCAAATCCCCTCCATCGTTTGCATGAGCCTCGCAATTATACATTTAATTAATGCAATGCCTGTAATACCGTATTATACATTTAATACTGCAATGCCTGTAATTACTGTAATACCGAGATATATAGCAATATTAATGAACCAGTTGTACCATGTGGCCAAACCCCAATCTCCCCAATCCACTCCTTCGGTTATCCCATTCAGGAAAGTTTGAATGTCATCCTTGGATAAAATAACTGGGATTCGAGACTGGGGTGGGAGTTAAGAGGCCCACCACTGAAGTGGAGGGGTAACAGACAACAGATTCGGGAGTGTACATCAAATCATGAGCCCTTATGAATAAGTTCTGAGCATCGTCCATCTCTCTTTTTCATCGTGCCCCCGGGCGGGGTGTCAAGAGGGAGTCTTGGTGAGAGGCCTCATGAGAGCATGATCCAGTCTTTTTGTTGTCGTCACGTGGATAAATGAAGTCGAAGCGACACTCCTGGAACAAACAGGGCAAATCCCACCTGTTGCGGTATCTCAGGAGTACTCTCCTGGTATCTTGGTGTAGGACTCCGTTACAGTCATTATACTTGGTGACATTCCAAGATCCCGTAGCCTCTGGTGTATCGTCATCACACATCATCACATCGTTTCTACAAAGGTGGAAAACTCGGTTGCTACGTCCGGGATCACATCGCCAGAGTATCCCGGCCATACTCGTAATCTGGGCGAACCCCAAGAGGCCACATAAGACTTCATGTCCCATAATTGTATATGATAATCTGGATTGGTCTGGAAGACAAAAGACTCACAAAAAGATTTAAAAAACACAAAAACTGAACTCAAAAACAAAAACTTACAAAACAGGAGATAAATTGACTTAAACATTCCCATCCTTCCCAACACTCCTCCTCCTTCTCCTTTTGATTGGCCTGACCAATCAATTTGCGGTGATGTAGATACACCCAGGCCGATCTTCCTTCAACCTTGACAGCCGTGGGGGTCGTAAGAAGAACTTGGAAGGGTCCTTCCCACCGTGGGTCAAGGGACTTCTTAGTCCAATTTTTAATAAGGACATAAGAACCAGGCGTGATTGGAGAAGGAGGAGTATTGGCAAGTGGAGTACCAAAGGCAGCGCGAACCTGTGAATGAGCAAAACGCAAAGCTTTAGTTAGGGCAATAATCTAGGTGGTCATTTCGTCAGTCATATGGTGGAAATGCACGGGCGCCGGAAGAGCATCATTCCAAGGAGTGCGGAGAGGCCGCCCATAAACGATCTCCGCAGGCGAGAGGGCAGTCCGACCTGCGGGAGTAGTGCAAATCTGAAAAAGAGCTACAGGCAACAGTTTTAGCCAAGAAGAACCAGTTTGTTCAATTAGTTTAGCGAGTTTGGTTTTTAAAGTTTGATTAGCTCGTTCGACTAGGCCAGCAGCTTGTGGCCGGTACACGCAGTGTAGTTGCTGATGTACGCCCAGCTAGGCGCACATTTCCTTGTTAACCGCTGCAATGAAATGCGGACAATTATCAGAACTGAGGCGAGCAGGAATGCCAAAACAAGGAATGATTTCCTTAAGTAACACTTTAACCACCGTGGAGGCTTTGCTATCAGAGGTCGGATAAGCCTCGATCCATTTACTAAAGACATCAATAATAACGAGTACATATTTATAACTTTGACACTGTGGAAGTTCAATGTAATCCATCTGTAGGGTCTCAAAGGGACCCTTGGGCAGCGGGGTCTTGCCCGGGGAACATGGGGCTCCTTGACCCGTGTTATGGCGGAGACACACAAGGCACCGTGCACTCACACGGGATGCCAATTCTTGGAGCCGAGGGTGCCACCAGGTGTTAAGAAGCAACGAACTCGTTGCTTGTGCCCCGCAGTGAGTGGCCAGATGGATACATTCAACCACCCATAGGGCTATTGTATCAGTCATACAGGTCTGACCCACAGGTGTGGTCCATAGCCCCGTCACTTCATCAATTCTACAGCCAGAATTGACCCATAAAGCTTTATCTACATCAGGAGCGTCCTCCTGTAACCGAAGTACTTCTTGGATGGTTGGCATAGGTTTTTCAGAGGTTGACCGTCCCTTGGGGGGGTTAGTGGACAATCTCATCATTTTTGACACAACATTAGTCCTACTTCCTGCAGCTTGTTTGGCTGCAAGATCGACATTGTGATTTCCGAGATCGACGGGGGATGTGCCAGAGGTATGGGCAGAGCATTTAATAACAGCGATACTTAGGGGAAATTGAATTGCTGAGAGGAGGGCAGAAACGAGGGCTTGATTAGAAATAGGAGTGCCTGAGGAGGTGAGGAATCCCGGTTCTTCCAAAGTTGGCCAAAGTCGTGCACCACGCCAAAAGCGTATCGAGAGTCCGTATATATGTTAATGCTTAATCCCTCCCCCATAATACAAGCCCGAATCAGGGCATAAAGTTCGGCCTTTTGGGCAGACACAGGTAGATCAAAAGCCCCAGATTCTAAAAGGCGATTATTGTCAGTAACTACTGCATAGCCAGAGAGATGCTGACCGCGCTCATCCAGGGAGGAACTGCCATCAGTGTACATGACCAGGTCAGGATTGAGGAGCGGTGCGTCGGAGAGATCAGCCCGCGGGCTAGTGTCTTCTTGGATCAACTGGAGACAATCATGCCCAGAGGTTACTTGTTCGAGAGGTGGGTGATCGAGAAATGTAGCAGGATTGATGTTAGAGCAATATTTAAAAGTCAGCTGGGGGTTATTTAACAGAAAGATCTCATAACGGTTTTGTCGTGCCGAAGTCAGATGTTGGGTCTGCAGTTGACCGAGTAAGGTGGTAACCGAATGGCAACTATAAACGGTAATGTCTTGCTGAAGTGTGATGTTGGCTGCAGACTGGAGGCTATTGTAGATGGCGGTAAGGATCTGAGTACATTGCGGGTAGCCTAAAGCGACAGGGTCCAGTTTGGAGGAATAGTATGCGACTGGACGGTGGCGATCACCATGTTGTTGCATAGGGTGGTCCATCCGGGATCCACCCGGGCCGGTAAAATTGTGGTTCCATTTGATACCCTGCAGGGTCCGGTACACTGCCTGTCTTCAGAACATACTCAGTTTTTACTTTTGTCTGTACATCCTTACCCTCAGTGCCATGTGTATCTTTCCATAAAGCTTTAATGGCTCGTTTTAGGACATCTGGGGTAGAAGCGCCCCATTCCAGGTTGATGGCTTTTACAAGGGATACTACCGCTGCAGGCACGCAATGTAGGAGTATAGAATTGAATTGTGGGGACGCCAAGTTGTCCCTAAATGCCTCATCTCCCGAGTGGAGATCGTAGATTTCACTAAACCTGTCCAGGAAATCCTCCACTGCCTCATTTTTTTTTGGTTTGGTGTCCAGGATTTTATTAATATCAATGGGTTTTCTGAGGACCCCATGACAGGCGTTAATGATGGTATCTTCTCTTATGTTTGGGGCATTACCGACAGCGTTTGCCATAGCCGCATGATCCTGATGCCCCCCTATTATCTCGACAAACTTCAGCCATTCCTTTCGATTCAGGACCTGTCTGACCAGGGACCATAAATCTCTGCTATCAGCCTGATACACCGATATTGTAGTACGTAGCCAGTCGCAGAATGCCCGGGGGGATTTTTTTCTGTCCGGAACACCATTAAGGAGGGAAACAATTTCATGCGGTTTCCAAGGGATGTACACTGCTATGGTATTGGGTGCTGCTGCACCTCCACCGGGCGGAACTACCCCGGCTCTTGGATTGGGCACATGACGTACAGGGAGTTGCCGATTAGTATTTTCCTCATCACTAGACCCAGACGAGTCTGTGTCCGTATCCCCCTTATGAGAGGGGCTCCCTGATCTGGGACATATCGATCGTTTAGCCTGGACGTGCTGCGGGAGTGCGGTGTTCAAATCTGCGGTCGTTTTCAGATGATCTTTACTCCTTGTCCCCTCACATGGTCATCGGTGAAAAGTCACCACATCTGTATAGCCAGGTGGAGGGGGGCGATCAGCGGTAGGGTATATGGCTGCGGGAATAGGGGGTGCACTGGGGCTCTGAGCCAGGTCCTGAGTTCCTGATTGGAAGCCTCTACTACTCAGGCTGGGATCGGGAAGCCTGCCACCGGTTGGGTGTCTCAAAACCGGAGGGGGTGTTTGGCTACTAAGGGTGAGATACAATAGACCCTCATCCCATATGGAGTCGTCATCCCCCCCCCAAACCTATGCCAGCCATTGAATTGCGCAATTCTTTTGATTGTACATCTTTAGTTGGTTTAGTTATGGTCGCCCGCTTCCGTTTTTCTTCTCCCACCTCCTTTTTTAAAATGTCAACAGTTTTAGGGCTTCCTTCGTCTGTCAACTTAATGCCCAATTTTATGGTGTTGTCCTGCCAACTAGATAAAATCTCCTTATCCCTCTTTTCTTGGCAAAACTCCCGCCACTTCTGGATCAGAAGTTTTGCTTCCTTACTGTGGTTTCGGGTCCAGATAAGCTCCTGGGCTTTTTGGACAGTCTCCAGGTCATCTGACCCCCCTAATGGCCACACAGTAGGTCCTAGTTTCTTATTAAGGGCCCCCGATAATAGTCGGAATTGTTTAGCATATTCCGGGAGCTTATCACATAAAAGGTTAAGAGGGGACCTGTCGTCCGAGGTGGTGTCTATTACGTTCCCCATTTGTATTTTATATATGTTTTTCTTATCAACAAAAGGAGTTGTATATTCCCTGAGTTTCCTCTCGTGCCTTGGCAGCCCACTTCAGGGTCCTGACCTTCGTGTGGGGGATTTCCCCTCTTAACAACTGGTCTAAGGCTGGGTGTTAGGAAGAGAAGTACTCCCTTGTCCGATATACAACTCTTTAATTTTAACTCTTTACATACAACACATACAACACACTTATGCTCTATAATTTACCCGAAGATCATTATTGGTTGAGTCTTATTATACCTTTTGTTCTATGTCCCCTAGTGAGACACGGTACACCTTATTAGCTGCTAACGCGTTAGACCTTTTTAATCTTTAGAGGATTGAAACCTCAGGGCCGTTAACCCTCGTTTACCGTTTAGACTCAACGATCCTTCCTAAAGATCCTTACCCACCTGTCCGTCCAACTGACCCCCGAGATTCCGTCACGCAGATTAACACATCAGCGGTGATCGGCGGGTCATAGAGGAGTCACAAAAACGGGGAAAATAGAGTGGCCAAATAAGATACTCACTCTACTGGCCAATTCCACCGTTCTTCGATCCTCATGCCCTCGAGTCTCAGCCACTATATATCGATCCCACCGCTGCCACCAAATGTCGAGTTCGACTTCGCGTTCGCAGTCAGTTGGATGACAATAATCAGAGACGGCACAGACTTTACCTGTTAGTTTATTAGAGATCTCGTGGACAGGTTTCTAAAAGCACACACAGAGTTGCGGACTCCGGGGCCAGTGGAAACGTGTCACACCAGCCCCTAGAATTAAGCCCTTTTTATCCCCCAAAACCGCAGAATTCACAGTTATTTACAAGTATCACAACCAATCAATATTGGAATTAAGTCAGTTTTCCCTTATACGGCCGAGTGTTGGAACAAAGTCAGTTTTCCCATATAAGTTCCTAACATGCTATTGTTCAAGGTTTAGTCGGCGTCTGTTTATTGTTTATGTTCTTTATACATTGTGTTTTTCTCCTCTGAAGACGAGCAGGAACATTCTGCGGTTTGGGCTACTGATTACTACTAGCTTTAGCAAGCTCAGCATTTTTGTGATTACGTAGCCTCAAGCAGGTGTGAGAGAAAGAGAGAGAGCCTCAAGCATGTGCTTTAACCTAGCACACAATGCTGCAAAGCCCATGCGGTGTCTAGTGGCTGAAGCAAAGAAAAAGGACAGATCTCCACATGATCACATTGAATGGCGGTGCTGGCTCGAAGGGCTGAATGGCCTCCTCCTGCACCTATTGTCTATTGTCTAGGCCCTTTGGGCCCACCGTGACCTCACCAACCATCGATCACCCATTCCCACTAGTTCTTCGTTATCCCAATTTCTCATCCACTCTTGACACATTAGGGGCAATTTCTTTTTACAGAAGCCAATTAGTGTACAAACCTGCATGTCTTTAGGATGTGGGAGGAAACCGGAGCGCCAGGAGGAAACCCACGCGGTTACAGGGAGAACTTGCACACTCTGCACAGACAGCACCCGAGCTCAGGATTGAATCTGGGTCTCTGGCGCTGTCAGACAGCAGCTCTACCAGCTGCGCCAATGTGCCACTCACCTGCAAAACGTGGCTGTCTGTAAAGTGTGGAAAGATCCTCTGGTAAAGGAGAGAGGAGTGAGACAGACAGAGAGACGGAGTCAAACTGACCAGCACTAGGGATCGTTATAACTGGGAGGTGAGGCATAATTTGGTGTCTGGTGCATTTCTGTTGAAATAAGACAACATTTCAGGCAACTAATCCATTTCCCAGACTTCATTAGTCAAAGAGAACCTAACGCAGTAGATGGTGCAAGACGTTACCAGGACAGATCATTTCAGCAGGCCGCCACAAACAAACTGAGGCAATTGGAGGCGCAAGGAACTGCAGATATTGGATATTGATCTTCTTGAAGCAGCTTCTACAGGTACACCATAGAAAGCATTTCATTGAGACGCATCACAGCATGGTTTGGGAACAGTGTATGTGTTTGGGAATGGTCCCGGTCTCGTTGCAGTTCCGTTTTTCCTAGTCTAACACCATTGAGATTAATAATCTGTCTCCTTGTTCTTGCCACGAAAGTGGATAACCTCACATTTATCTACATCATACTGCACCTGCAATGCACCTGCCCACTCTCTCAACCTGTCCAAGTCACCCTGCAACCTCCTAGCATCCTCTTTGCAGTTCTCACTGCTACCCAGGTTTGTGTAATCTGCAAATTTGCTAGTGTTACTTTTGGGGTGTAGACAATAGGTGGGGTAGTCTTGCTAGGGTAGCCTTGCTGGGGTATAGGCAATAGTTGGGGTAGCCTTGCTGGGGTATAGGCAATAGCTGGGGTAGCCTTGCTGGGGTATAGGCAATAGCTGGGGTAGCCTTGTTGGCCGGTGTGGGCAAGTTAGGCCGAAAGGCCTGTTTCCACACTGTACAACTCTGTGACCAATGCACTGGACTCAACAAATGAACAACTTTGAAATCTTCTTTTTCAGCCATTCACTCTGGGGAACAGGCATAAAGCCTTCTGTCCAATTCAAATTGTTGAACAATAATAGCTTTATCTGTCCGAGGGAAGATTAATGAGTTACTTGAGCTGCTTAATTCCACAAACCAAGTTGTTCAAAACCTGCAGTACACAAAAAATAAATCAAATTGCATATACACTGAAGCTCAAGATCAATTTGATTAAAGGAGACATGTTTTTTCCACAATATTATCTTTGAAATGTTCTGATTTAATCTGTGTTTCTTTACATTGGGGACCATTAGCTTTCTGGAAAGCCTGTTTCCATTGTCATGATAGTTCTAAGGTAGACACAAAATGCTGGAGTAACTCAGCGGGTCAGGCAGCATCTCAGGGGAGAAGGAATGGATGACGTTTCGGGTCGAGGCCCTTCTTCTTCATGATAGTTCTGTCACTTCTCACACTTCTCACTCGGCACGGTAGCGCAGCGGTAGAGTTGCTGCTTTACAGCGAATGCAGCGCCGGAGTCTCAGGTTCGATCCTGACTACGGGTGCTGCACTGTAAGGAGTTTGTACGTTCTCCCCGTGACCTGCGTGGGTTTTCTCCGAGATCTTCGTTTTCCTCCCACACTCCAAAGACGTACAGGTATGTAGGTTAATTGGCTGGGTAAATGTTAAAAAAAATAAAAAATTGTCCCTAGTGGGTGTAGGATAGTGTTAATGTACGGGGATCGCTGGGCGGCACGGACTTGGAGGGCCGAAAAGGCCTGTTTCCGGCTGTATATATATGATATGATATGATATGATATGACATCGCTACCTACACTGCACATGGATTATCTCAGCTCTGCTTTCACCTCTGTCCCTCTCTCAAGACTTCTCCCTCAAGGTTTCCTGGAAGGTGCAGAGCTAAAAAACATTGGTCCAGGGGTTTCTCATTACACTCACCTCCCAATCATCCGCTCCATTGAAAATTTGAAACAATTAAACAACAAGAATAAGCGGTGGATGGCTAAAACGACAACAACTTTTCAAATGGAATTTAACAATTAATTTCAAGAAATATTCTTCAATGAGAAGGATATGGAGGCTATTCTCCACCTTCCACGGTCACTGCCTTCACAAGTAAGGACCTTCCTGCGGGTATGTTTGGAGATACAGAACAAGGGGTCACAGTTTAAGGATAAGGGGGAAGTCTTTTTAGGACCGAGATGAGAAAGTTTTTTTTCACACAGAGTGGTGAATCTGTGGAATTCTCTGCCACAGAAGGTAGTTGAGGCCAGTTCATTCGCTATATTTAAGAGGGAGTTAGATGTGGCCCTTGTGGCTAAAGGGATCAAGGGGTTTGGAGAGAAGGCAGGTACAGGATACTGAGTTGCATGATCAGCCATGGCCATATTGAATCGCGGTGCAAGCTTGAAGGGCCTACTCCTGCACCTATTTTCTATGTTTCTATGTTTCTATGAGATACAGCTAATGTTGGTTTTGCGACCAAAACTGCGAACTTAGAGTAATGGAGTTGGAAACAGGCCCTATGACCAACTTTCCCAAGCCGACCAAGATATCCCATTTATGCTAATCCTACCTGAACTTGTTTGGCCCATGTCCCTCTAAACCCTTCTTATCCATGTACTAGGATACATGTACATGGACCTGTACCTGTACATCCACCTGCCTAAACTACCTCCTCTGGCAGCGTGTTCTATAGATTTCACTCATTCCACTTGTTGTAATTACTGCTACCTTGAAGGAGATCCTAACACCAGTCACATCTTCCCTTTTTGCTTTCTGTAGAGACCACTTCCTCCACATCTCCTTGGTCCACTCTTCCCTCCCCACCCAAACCACCCCTTCTCCAGGTACCTTCCCCTGCAACAGCAGGAGATGCAACACCTGCCCCAAATCCTCTGCCCTCACATCGATCCAGGGACCCCAGCAACCCTTCCAGGTGAGTCAGAAGTTCACATGCAACTCCTCTATCCTCATCTACTGCATTCTGAGCTCTCAACATTGTCCCTTTTACATCGGCATGATCAAGTACAGACTAGGTGACCGTTTCGTCGAACACTTGTGCTTGGTCTGACAAGGCCAGCTGGATATCACATTTGAGAACTATTTTAACTCCCCTTCCCAGAACAACTTTTCTGTCCCGGGCCTCCTCCATTGCCAGGACGAAGCCACATGCAAACTGGAGGAATAGCAACTCAATAGACAATAGACAATAGGTGCAGGAGTAGGCCATTCGGCCCTTCGAGCCAGCACCACCATTCAATGTGATCATGGCTGATCATTCTCAATCAGTACCCCGTTCCTGCCTTCTCCCCATACACCCTGACTCCGCTATAATAGCCTAAGGTCTATTCTAAGGTTGCCATTAGTTGGAATAATAGTCAGAGGTACCACTCAGTTCACGGTGCCACACAAATTTAAAGCGCAAAAGGCGAGATCGTATTTATTAATTAACGCCAAGTCTATTAAGAGAATTGCATTTGTTTACTGAATAATTTGTATAATTTACTGAATAATTGTGTATAATTTCATGGCTTGAAATCTCCGCTGGAGCGCAACAAGAATTTACTGAAGATAGACCAAAAAAAAATATTTCACTTGGCCGCCCAATGGTATGAACATTGAATTCTCCAATTTTAGATATCCTCCCCCCACCCCCACACAAACAGACTTCTTTCCCCCCTCCCTCTCTTTCCTGTGCCTTATCCTGATTCACACCCATTACTCTAGAACTTTATGTCTTTTAGTGTAAATCAGCATCTGTAATTCCTTGTGTCTAACTTTTTAAAAGGTTCTCTAATTAGTGTCATCCTCAGTTTCAATTATATATCCAACTTTAAAACTTTCAGATCATTGAAAATGCCCCAATCATCCATCAACTCAACATATTGCAGATTGTTTAGTTTCGTTTATTATTGTGCAGCTTAGGTTTACTAGGTTAATTCCCGGAATGGCGGGATTGTCATATGTTGAAAGACTGGAGCGACCAGGCTTGTATACACTGGAATTTAGAAGGATGAGAGGAGATCTTAGCGAAACGTATAAGATTATTAAGGGATTAGACACGTTAGAGGCAAGAAACATGTTCCCAATGTTGTGGGAGTCCAGAACAAGGGGCCACAGTTTAAGAATAAGGGGTAGGCCATTTAGAACTGAGATGAGGAAAAACCTTTTCAGTCAGAGAGTTGTGAATCTGTGGAATTCTCTGCCTCAGAAGGCAGTGGAGGCCAATTCTCTGAATGCATTCAAGAGAGAGCTAGATAGAGCTCTTAAGGATAGCGGAGTCAGGGGGTATGGGGAGAAGGCAGGAACGGGGTACTGATTGAGAATGATCAGCCATGATCACATTGAATGGCGGTGCTGGCTCGAAGGGCCGAATGGCCTCCTCCTGCGTCTATTGTCTATTGTCATGTGTACCGAAAAATAATGAAACGTTTTTTTATTGCGTGCTATCCAGTCAGTGAAAAAGACTATGCAGGCTTACAATCAAACCTTCCGCAGTGCACAGATGCAGGATAAAGGGTATACAATATGGTGCTAGATAAAGTCCAATAAAGTCAGATTATAGATAGTATGAAAGTCTCCAATGAGGTAGATCGGAGGTCAGGTCTGCTCACAAGCTGGTGAGAGGACGGTTCAGTTGCCTGGTAACAGCCGAGTAGAACCTTTTCCCTGAATCTGGAAGTATGCATTTTCAAACTGCAAGCCATATAAAATACTCAGATTACTGTCTGGTTCATTTAACCAAATGATCTTAATCTTCTCATGCCACATCTTTTACTTATTTATACACCGCCAATGTTTGTCATTTCTTTGAACAGCCCTTATCAAAGCTTCTCCCAACCTCCTTGGGTCTCCCTAGCTCATCCACAGAACTCGTGCAGTGTTCTCTCCACCAAAGATACTAGAGGAGCAAGATAGACCACTCGACCCTAAAAACCGTAGTACGTCACGGCGCCATTTTAGTCGGCAGAAACTTGCAGAAACATTTAAAAAGAAAAATAACAAAAATCTGTGAATTGATAGATGAGATATATTCTGCATTTTAATGGTATCATTACACATACTGTTCCCCCGAAAACACTGATTACACTGCGAGAGGCATAGCGAACGTTGGGGTTTGCTTACTAAAATGGCTCCTTTGTGTACTACACTTCAGTATAGGCGATTTCAACGGAGTGGTCCATCTCGCTCCTCTAGTATCTTTGGTTTCCACTTCGTCTCATCTTTCCTGAGGATCTATGTCCACGATTGTCCATAATTGGGCTGGGATCCAGGCCGTGCTTTTTGTCAAGGTTTCCAGCGAAACTCTTCTCATTGTCCAGGCTTATGTTTACAAAACGAAAACCCCCACCTGGCATTTTCAGACAGGCTTCTCGACCAGTACCGGCAGAATCAAAGACCGCGTGGATCTTTTTCACTCAGTCCCTCTTTCCTCGGTCTACCTGCCAATGCACAACAGAGCTTGCAAAACAAAGGGCAGAGGTCTCCACTCCTGGCACAAGTCAGCTCATTATATGTGATATGAACAAAACGCAAGTGGTGCCAAGGACTATAATATTTAGACTGAAGATGAACTTGGCGTCTGATGTGCAGGCACCAGCAGTTTCCCGGGTCTGGATTTGGTAATTAGATTTTCATTGGAATAATAAGAGCGAGCCATTGTTCTTAGTGTCGCTCGACTGGCTTCAATCTCCTGTCACCACCCCCTCTGCCTTGTGTACAGCGAGGCCGCCTTTAATAATGTCGGTCGCTAATTAACTGTGCTCTGTTCTCTCAACGCACTGAGCAGTGGCCGTCAGTTGGAGACTGAAATGCCATGGAGTCCAATACCATGGGAACATTCCTTTCAACGTACTGTGTAGGAGGGAACTGCAGAAGCTGGTTTAAACCAAAGGTAGACACAAAAAGCTGGAGTAACTCAGTGGGTCAGGCAACCTCACTGGAGAGAAACATAGACACAGAAACATAGAAAATAGGTGCAGGAGTAGGCCATTCGGCCCTTCGAGCCTGTACGCACCGCCATTCAATATGATCATGGCTGATCATCCAACTCAATATCCCATACCTGCCTTCTCTCCATACCCCCTGATCCCTTTAGCCACAAGGGCCACATCTAACTCCCTCTTAAATATAGCCAATGAACTGATTCACCACTCTCTGTGTGAAAAAAAACTTTCTCATCTCGGTCCTAAAAGACTTCCCCCTTATCCTTAAACTGTGACCCCTTGTTCTGGACATTTCAGGGTGACGTTTCAGGACAAGACCCAGTCTCGACCCGAAACATCACCCATTGCTTCTCTCCAGAGATGCTTCCTGTCCCGCTGAGTTACTCCAGCTTTATGTGTCTATCTTCCTTTCAACGCACTGCGTCGATAATGAACATCAAACACCCATTTTACGTAACTCTTGTTTTATTCTCCATAGGTTTCCCTCAGCTCCTCCACCCTTTCTTTGCTTGTTTTTCTTTTGCTTTGGGACAAAGGCCTGGAGAGAGTGAATGTGGTGCCCCTTTCTCAAGGACATCTAGGTCTAAACACAATCTTAGAAACAGGGTGGGCAATCAGGGTTAGGACTGGGGTCCTAACAGTCCGGGCTGACAGTGGAAGAGATTACAAAGGCCTGGATTGCGTGAATGTGGAGAGGATGCTTCCACTAGTTGGAATGTCTAGGACCAGAGGCCACAGCCTCAGAATAAAAGGAAACTCCTTTAGGAAGGAGAGGAGGAGGAATTTCTTTAATCAGAGGGTGGTGAATCTGTGGAATTCATTGCCACAGAGGACTGTGGAGGCCAAGTCAGTGGATATTTTTAAGACAGGGATAGATAGATTCTTGATTAGCACGGGTGTCAGGGGTTATGGGGAGAAGGCAGGACAATGGGGTTAAGAGGGAAAGAGAGGTCAGCCAAGCAGACTTGTTGGACCGATGGCCTAATTCTGCTCCTATCACTTATGAACTTATGAATTACACTCTTGCTAACTCCAACAAACTAGAAATGAAAGACAAGCAGAAAATGCTGACCCCAGGTCCAACAAGAGCGAATGGGAGAGAATGGGAGGACTGCTTTGATGTTAACCAAGCCAAAAGTCTAAAGCCCAGAACACTGGGGTACCACCCCACACCTCCTCACCCCCACCTCCCCATCGCTGGACCCAAAACTGCCATGTAATCTGGAGCCGAGCGGTCCCAGGGAAACCCACACTGGACATCAGCTTGAACTAGATACAAGAAACTGCAGATGCTGGTTTACTAAAAAGACACAAAAGTGCTGGAGTAGCTGAGCGGGTCAGACAGCGTCTCTGGAGAAATTGAATGGATGGATGATGTTTCGGGGTGGGACCCTTCTGCGGACCGTTTGCAGTGTGTGTGGGGGGGGGGGGAAGCTCAAAAAGAGGAGGGGCAGGACAAAGCAGGGCAAGTAATAGGTTGATGCAGATGAGGGGGTGATGGGTTATGGGTTAAGAGGCAGATGGGGGACAAAAAAACAGAGATGAAAAGACAGAGGACGTGAGACAAAAGGTTTGAAGAGTCGTGAATTGTGAAGCTGGAGGGTGGAAGGGAATGGAGAGGGGAGGAACAAGTGAGATCCAGGTGGTGTACAGAGAATGTAGGGGGTGGGGGGGGGGGGGGGTGTAAGAAGTGAGAGGGGGAAAGTTTTGTAGTCATCTAAAATTAGAGAATACACTTGATACCATTGGGTTGTAAGCTACCCGACTGGAACACGAGGTGTTGTTCCTCCAGTTTGCATGTGACCTCACCCTGGCAATGGATGAGTATCTTCAATTGGCTTGAAGTACGGTGGGCAACAAATGCCAAATATCAGCACTGTGTCTGACACTCTCTTCACTCAAATGGTGACTGAGACTGATCTGATTCGGTAGTAATTAGCAGGCTGGATATCTCATCTCCTGTTTTTAGTGAATTAATCCACGTCTGTGCTATTTTTCACATTGTTTGGTGAATGTTAAGCTCGTGAAAAATTGTAAATATTTTTCATATTTTCATATTTCAGATACAGCGCGGAAACAGGCCTTTTCGGCCCACCAAGTCCGCACCGCCCAGCGATCCCCGCACATTAACACTATCCTACACACACTAGGGACAATTTTTACATTTACCCAGTCAATTAACCTACATACCTGTACGTCTTTGGAGTGTGGGAGGAAACCGAAGATCTCGGAGAAAACCCACGCAGGTCACGGGGAGATCTCACAAACTCCTTACAGTGCAGCACCCGTAGTCAGGATCGAACCTGAGTCTCCGGCGCTGCATTCGCTGTAAAGCAGCAACTCTACCGCTGCGCTACCGTGCCGCCCATATGAAGGGATAGATTAGGGAAGACAGTTCTGGTGGGAGTTTACCATGAGGGGTAGGACTAGAGAGGAATATGGCACAGAGAGTGGTGAGTCTGTGGAATTCTCTGCCACAGAAGGTAGTTGAGGCCAGTTCATTGGCTATATTTAAGAGGGAGTTAGATGTGGCCCTTGTGGCTAAAGGGATCAGGGGGTATGGAGAGAAGGCAGGTACGGGATACTGAGTTGGATGATCAGCCATGATCATATTGAATGGCGGTGCAGGCTCGAAGGGCCGAATGGCCTACTCCTGCACCTATTTTCTATGTTTCTAGAGGGGTATTTTTGCTTTATAGAACTTATGAGGTGGTTGGGATCTGGAATTCTCTGCCTGATGAGATGGTGGAGGCAGATATGCTCCCAACATTTAAGAAGCATCCAAAGTAGACAGCTACCCGAATCGCCAATGTACAGATTATAGACCTAATGCAGATAAATGGGGATTAGTATAAACAGTTACAATGGCCAGCAGGGAAATGGTGGGCAGAAGGGCCTGTTTCCTTTCTCTGAGTGACTACGACAGTATTCACCAGCAAGATACTTGCCTGCTAGAATCAGTCTGAAGAAAGGTCTAAGCTGGTCTAAGCTGGATAGAGCTCTTAAGGATAGCGGAGTGAGGGGGTATGGGGAGAAGGCAGGAACGGGGTACTGATTGAGAGTGATCAGCCATGATCGCATTGAATGGCGGTGCTGGCTCGAAGGGCTGAATGGCCTACTCCTGCACCTATTGTCTATTGTCTAACCCGAAACGTTACCGATCAGAAATGCTGCCTGACCCGCTGAGTTACTCCTGCACTTTGTGTCCTTTTGTGTATTAACCAGCATCTGCAGTTCCTTGTTTCTGCTACTTGCATTAATTATTCCTTGAGGAACATTAGTCGCTAGCAACAGGTTTGTATCACCGCACAAGTTGGTCAACCGTGGAAAATGGACGCCTTGGACAACGTCAACAGCTGCAAAAACGCTAACTGGTGGCTGGAGCCCCATATCCAAAGAACATTCAGCATTTTTTCTTAAGTGGTTATTTTTTCACACAAATTAGCTGAGTAATTGTTCTTGATCTCTTCCAGTTGCAAACTAAATCTTCCAGTGAAAATGTCGACACACATCAGGTGAATGAGCTCTCTGGCAGCTCGTGCTGGAGAACATAATTAGTGCAGGTGGTTAGTTGTGGCACTGATGGGCTTCAAAGCTGACGTGGCCTTCACCTTCACAGAGCTTTTACACACTTATTATCATAACGCTGTCATGAGACCTGGATCTAGGTTTCTTTCGGCCTGACAGCCTTATGCCAAACCTTTCGAGGAAGTTGAGAAGAATCAATTGAAGGCACAATGTCTTGTTTTCCTGCCTTTTGTTCAGTTAAAATAGAAACAAGCATTTTATCTATGGAAACCCATCAATCATCTTGCAGGATGGTTGACGGATGAAACTGGCTGGTTCGATCTACAACAATATTTGGTCTCCCATTGTTTTATACCCAACAGTCAATTGTCAAGTCAAGTCAAGTCAATTTTATTTGTATAGCACATTTAAAAACAACCCACGTTGACCAAAGTGCTGTACATCTGATTAGGTACTAAGGAAAAAAAATGAAACATACAGTAGCACGCAAACAGTTCACAGCGCCTCCTCAATGAGCCTCAAACGCTAGGGAGTAGAAATAGGTTTTGAGCCTGGACTTAAAGGAGTCGATGGAGGGGGCAGTTCTGATGGGGAGAGGGATGCTGTTCCACAGTCTAGGAGCTGCAACCGCAAAAGCGCGGTCACCCCTGAGCTTAAGCCTAGACCGCGGGATAGTGAGTAGCCCCAAGTCGGCCGACCTGAGGGACCTGGAGTTAGAGAGGGGGCTTAGAAAATTTTTGATGTAGGGGGGGGAATGTCCATTTAGGGCTTTATACGTGAATAGGAGGAGCTATTGTAGTCCATTAAGTCTGAAGAAGGGTCTCTGAAGAGGAGTCTGAAAACACGCTTGAAAACTTGAGATTCACTACCCTCCGAGTGAAGACATTTATATTCACCTAAATTTCAAATGACCGGAGCTTTTTCTTGAATCCATTTAGACAATAGACAATAGACAATAGGTTCAGGAGGAGGCCATTCCTCTACAATTTATCACATTGAATGGCTGTGCTGGCTCGAATTGCCGAATGGCCTCCTCCTGCACCTATTGTCTATTGTCTATTGAAAGGAATCTCTGGGACTCGCTGCCCCAGAGGGTTGCAGAGGCTAGCTCAGGATTAGTGGAGGTAGGTTAGGGGACTGGTGGAGAGGGATCTGACACATGGAGGGTGTCGGGCACAAGGAGGGGATCTGCTAGGGGGAGGGATCTTGCACAGGGAGGGATCTGAGGCCTGAGGTAGATCAGCCATGACCGTGCGGAATAGCGGAAGAACCTTGAGGTACCAGATAGTCCACTCCTGCTCCTTCGTTGTAGGAAAAGGAAAACTGCAGATGCTGGTTTAAATAGAAGGTGGACACAAAATGCTGGAGTAACTCAGTGGGTCAGGCAGCATCTCTGGAGAGAAGGAATGGGTGACAATAGACAATAGACAATAGAAAATAGGTGCAGGAGAAGGCCATTCGGCCCTTCGAGCCAGCACCGCCATTCAATGTGATCATGGCTGATCATTCTCAATCAGTACCCCATTCCTGCCTTCTCCCCATACCCCCTGACTCCGCTATCCTTAAGAGCTCTATCTAGCTCTCTCTTGAATGCATTCAGAGAATTGGCCTCCACTGCCCTCTGAGGCAGAGAATTCCACAGATTCACAACTCACTGACTAAAAAAGTTTTTCCTCATCTCCGTTCTAAATGGCCTACCCCTTATTCTTAAACTGTGGCCCCTGGTTCTGGACTCCCCCAACATTGGGAACATGTTTCCTGCCTCTAACGTGTCCAACCCCTTAATAATCTTATACATTTCGATAAGATCTCCTCTCATCTGTCTAAATTCCAGTGTATCCTTCCCCTTGTTGTGACGCTCTCAAGTCAAGGTGTGGCTATTGCTCCTCAGCAAATTGTTAACATTAACTCTGTTCTTCTCTCCACAGACATGGTCTGATCTCCTGGGCATCTCCACAATCTTTCTCTGTCCTAGATTCATGAAACAGACCCACAATACCAAGTTACCTCACTTCTTCACAGATGCTGGCCTGACCAGCCGGTGTTTCCTTCGGAAATCTAAATTCCTTAGGATTTTTACTTTGCACGCCATTTTCGGGAAGTTAGTGATGAGTCAAAAGGTCTCGACCCGAATCGTCACCCATTTCTTCTCTCCAGAGATGCTGCCTGTCCCCCGCTGAGTTACCCCAGCATTTTGTGTTCAACTTTAAACCAGCATCTGCAGTTCTTTCCTACACATCTGAAGTTCCTTCCTATACGTTAACTTTGTTCTTATTTCAGATTTCCAGCAGTATAATTTTTTTTTAAAAATTCCAACATCCTACTTTATTTTCAAATTTCTCTACAAAAAAAAATCTCTATTTCACAACTTTTATATGCTCCCCCTCTCTAATTATCCATCTTAATCTACCAACCGTCAACTGATTGGCTTTGTACAAAAACATGTCGCCATAGCAACCCTATTGGGAATATTTCCTTTGTCCGATCCGTCTTCCCCTGATCTTTTTACGGCTTGAAATTACCTTGCTTTCTCACTTTTCCAGTTCCAATGAAGAATCTTCTGCCTGAAATCTTAATTCTGTTTCTCTTTCCACAGGTGCTGTCTGATTAGGGGGGTCATAGTTTCAGGGTAAGGTGGCATCAAATAATACTGAGGTGCACTGAAATGTATTTTCACGGAGGGATTTTATCGAAACATATAAGATTATTAAGGGGTTGGACACGTTAGAGGCAGGAAACATGTTCCCAATGTTGGGGGAGTCCAGAACCAGGGGCCACAGTTTAAGAATAAGGGGTAGGCCATTTAGAATGGAGATGAGGAGAAACTTTTTCAGTCAGAGAGTTGTGAATCTGTGGAATTCTCTGCCTCAGAAGGGAGTGGAGGCCAATTCTCTGAATGCATTCAAGAGAGAGCTAGATAGAGCTCTTAAGGATAGAGGAGTCAGGGGGTATGGGGAGAAGGCAGGAACGGGGTACTGATTGAGAATGATCAGCCATGATCACATTGAATGGTGGTGCTGGCTCAAAGGGCCGAATGGCCTATTCCTGCACCTATTGCCTATTGTCTATTGAAAGGAATATCTGGGACTCGCTGCCCCAGAGAGTTGCGGAGGCTAGCTCAGGAGAAGTGGAGGTAGGTTAGGGGACTGGGGGCAAGGGATCTGACACATGGAGGGTGTCGGGCACAAGGAGGGGATCTGCTAGGGCGAGGGATCTTGCACAGGGAGGGATCTGAGGCCTGAGGTAGATCAGCCATGACCGTGCGGAATAGCGGAAGAACCTTGAGGTACCAGATAGTCCACTCCTGCTCCTTCGTTGTAGGAAAAGGAAAACTGCAGATGCTGGTTTAAATAGAAGGTGGACACAAAATGCTGGAGTAACTCAGTGGGTCAGGCAGCATCTCTGGAGAGAAGGAATGGGTGACAATAGACAATAGACAATAGAAAATAGGTGCAGGAGAAGGCCATTCAGCCCTTCGAGCCAGCACCGCCATTCAATGTGATCATGGCTGATCATTCTCAATCAGTACCCCGTTCCTGCCTTCTCCCCATACCCCCTGACTCCGCTATCCTTAAGAGCTCTATCTAGCTCTCTCTTGAATGCATTCAGAGAATTGGCCTCCACTGCCTTCTGAGGCAGAGAATTCCACAGATTCACAACTCTCTGACTGAAAAAGTTTTTCCTCATCTCAGTTCTAAATGGCTTACCACTTATTCTTAAACTGTGGCCCCTGGTTCTGGACTCCCCCAACATTGGGAACATGTTTCCTGCCTCTAACGTGTCCAACCCCTTAATAATTTTATACGTTTCGATAAGATCCCCTCTCATCCTTCTAAATTCCAGTGTATTCATCCTTCTAAATTCCAGTCGACACCCTTCTTCAGACTGAAGCAGTCTTTCGACCAGAAATGTCACCCAGTCATTCTCTCCAGAGATGCTGCCTGACCTGCTCGGTTACTCCAGCATTTTGTGTCTACCTGCTCCTACTTTCTTGTGCAACCTGCGCGGTTCAGTTTACATTACAGATACAACAGGAAACATCCCCAACTGCCCACCGAGTCCGCACTGACCAACGATCACTAGTTCTACCCTGCAAACTAGGGATGGTTTATAAACGCCAATTAAGCTACAAACCTGCACGTCTTTGGAGTGTGGGAGCACCTGGAGAAAACCCACGTGGTTCAAAGGGAGAACATGCAAACTCCATACGGGCAGCAGCCATAGTCACGATCGAACCCAGGTCTCTGGAGCTGCAAGGTAGTAACTCTTCACCTGCACCTCAGTGCCGCCCTGAATGTTTCCAGCAGTTTATGTTTTAGATTAATTTTGAAGTAATTAGCACGTTAGGACACAGGCGATCTTCTATGAATGTAGACACAAGGACATCACTTCTCCATGTTCTCCAGACATGCTGCCTGACCCATTGAGTTATGACAGCACTTTCCTTTTCTTTGAATGTAGCTTGCAATCTTTGAATGCACTGGGTTTCATGTCTGAAGGACAGTACTTCTGTAACACACAGAGGCATCAACCTGAATTGTGCAGCATGATGTCAGTGTGGAATAATAGCTCTGATCCTTCAGTCTGAGAAGACTTCTTAACGAGCTAAAACTAACCAAGAGCTTTTAGTTATCAGGGACTGAACTTCAAGTGGCTCATTTGACTAATATTGACTCATCCACAGCTAAGATACTACACTTTGATACCATGAGAATCATGGAGTCATAATGAGATACAGCAAGGAAACTGGCCATTTGGCCCATCTACTCTGTGCTAACCATCGGCCTCACATTTACACTAATCTTACATTAAGCGTCTTTGAGTATATGAAAAGCGCTATATAAATGTAATGCATTATTATTATTATAATGTGAGTTTCTACTCTCTTCGAACTCTCTCGTGTGTGTATATAGGAGTGCAAAGGGGCAGCATGGTAGCGCTGAGGTAGAGTTGCTGCCTCACATCCCCAGAGACCTGGGTTCGATCCTGACTAAGGGTGCTATCTGTACGGAGTTTGAACGTTCCCCTCATGACCTGCGTGGGTTTTCGCCGAGATATTCGGTTTCCTCCCACCAAGGGCGTGCAGGTTTGTAGGTTAATTGGCTTGGTATAAATGTAAATTGTCCCTAGTGTGTGTAGGATAATGTCAAACTGCGGGGATCGCTGGTCGGCGCTGACTCGGCGCGGGTCTGTTTCCGCGCTACATCTCTAAACAAAACCCAAAACCTCATCAGGCAGCCAACTCCCACCCCATCTGCTGAAGAGCCTGCAGTTCCTGCATTGTCATAAGTCATAGGAGCAGAATTAGGCCATTTGGCCCATCGAGACTACTCCACTATGGTGCCCAACACAGGCTTAGTTTAGAGGTACAGTGCAGAAACAGGCCCTTCGGCTCACCGAGTCCGCACCAACCAGCGATCCCCGCACGTTAACACCATCCTACACACACTGAGGACAATTTATATTTATACCAAGCCAATTAACCTACAAACCTGGACATCTTTGGAGTGTGGGAGAAAACCAAAGATCTCGGAGAAAATGCACATGGTCACGGGGAGAACGTACAAACTCCCTACAGACAAGCACCCATAGCCAGGATCGAACCTGGGTCTACGGTGCTATAAGTGCTGTAAGGCAGCAACTCTACCGCTGCGCCACCATGCTGCCTCTTGTGTGCTAGTCGCAGAAGTGGATCTACAATCACGCATGACAATCGCTCAACTCTTTTAAATCTCTACTCCAACAGCCACATCTTACTTTCACTATGCTCTTCTGAATCACGTCATTCACTTTATCATGTATGTACATTGTGGACGGCTCGATTGTAATCATGTATTGTTTTCCCTCTGACTGGTTGGCACGCAACAAAAGCTTTTCACTGTACCTCGGGACAATAAACGAAACTACCTAAACTAACTGACTATCAACCATGGCTCATCGAAAAGGTATCACAAAATGCTAGAGTAACTCAGCAGGTCAGGCAGCATCTAGGAGAGAGGGAATGGGTGACGTTTCGGGTCGAGACTCTCCTCAAGGTATGTCTACTTTGAAGAAGTTCTCCTCTGTTGTCTGACCTGCTGAGTTACTCCAGCATTTTGTGATACCTTCCGTTTGTACCAGCATCTGCATGGCTCATCTATATTTCATTCTCAACCCCATTCTCCTGCCTTCTCCCCAAAACGTTTGACACCCTTACTCTAATCAAGAATCTACCAAGCTCCACCTCGGAAATACCCAATATCCTCATTGGATAGAGTGGACGTGGAGAGGATGTTTCCACTAGTGGGAGAGTCTAGGACTCGAGGTCATAGCCTCAGAAACATAGAAACATAGAAAATAGGTGCAGGAGTAGGCCATTCAGCCCTTCGAGCCTGCACCGCCATTCAATATGATCATGGCTGATCATCCAACTAAGTAACCTGTACCTGCCTTCTCTCCATACCCCCTGATCCCTTTAGCCACAAGGGCCACATCTAACTCCCTCTTAAATATAACCAATGAACTGGCCTCAACTACCTTCTGTGGCAGAGAATTCCACAGACTCACCACTCTCTGTGTGAAGAAATGTTTTCTCATCTCGGTCCTAAAAGACTTCCCCCTTATCCTTAAGCTGTGACCCCTGGTTCTGGATTAAAGAACATTCTCCAGAATTAAAGGAAGGAGTCGAGGAGGAATTTCTTAAGTCAGAGGGTGGTGAATCTGTGGAATTCATTGCCACAGTAGGCTGTGGAGGCAAAGTCAGTGGATGTCTTTAAGGCAGAGATAGATAGATTCTTGATTAGTATAGGTGTCAAAGGTTATAAGGAGAAGGCATGAGAATGGGGTTAGGAGGGAGAGATAGATCAGCCATGATTGAATGGTGGAGTAGACTTAATGAGCCAAATGGCCAAATTCTACTCCTATCACTTATGATCAGGTGTTTCAGAACCCTAGACAAATGGCGTGAGGGAAAGACACCCTCGGTCTCATTGGAATATAAAGACTACTGTCAGGTCCAATCCCTTCATATTGACCACCTGGTCCAGCGGGTGTTAATGGATGTATCGAGTGGTAGAGTGAGTTCAGATGAACGAGCAAAGAATTTCCATGTGACTTCCTCAATAACGCTCTTGATTAGTTTCGTTTTTTTACTTTAGAGATACAGTGTGAAACCAGGCCCTTCGGCCCACCGAGTCCTCACCGACCAGTGATCCCCGCACATTAACACTATATCCTACACACACTTGGGACAATTTACACTTACACCAAGCCAATTAACCTACACACCTGCACATCTTTGGAGTGTGGGAGGAAACGGAAGATCTCGGGGGGAAAACCACCGAGGAAAACGTACAAACTCCATACAGACAGCGCCCATAGTCGGGATCGGACCCGGGCCTCCGGCGCTGCAAGCGCTGTAAGGCAGCAACTCTACGGCTGCCGCCACCGTGACCGCCACTGTAATTCTGTGACTGCATTGCAGTGTTCAGCATAGCGAAAGAAATATCTCTTCAGCTACATGTTGGAAGTAAGAAGGCCAACTGTAGTTGATGGGTTGCTCTGGGTATTCGGCTGACAGGCAGTGTATCTCCTTTTAGAATCATTTGAGCACTTCACACGGCAAAATCCCAAGTTAATTTACACTCTCTCAATTATTTTTCACAACTATTTCTTTGCTTCATCACGTTCAGAGAGTGCGAAGGTTTGCCATTGAGGTAACGGCATGGATTCTGCGGCACTTATGCCTTCGATCCCTTGTTCCTGCTCTAACATGTTTCATTAGGGCGGCTCGAACTACACCATTATCCCAGAAACTGGCAGATGATAGAATGACTGCCTGGAATTGATCACATTTGCCCAAGTCTTCAAAGAAAGTGTTTTTATCCCGCTGATCTTTCAGTGAACACCTTTGTTGATTAGAGCTGGGAGTCAAGAGAGAGAAAGAGTCAAGAGTTTAAGGTGGCACAGTGGTTCCGTGGTAGAGTTGCTGCCTTACAGCGCCAGAGACCTGGGTTTGATCCTAACTACCGGGTGATGTCTGTACAGAGGTTGTATGTGCTCTGGTTTCCTCCCACACTCCAAAACTGTGCAGGGTATAGATTGGATTGACAGCATAAAACCATCTCCCCCCATATTGTATTAGAGGTTGGTGAAACTAGAGGACATAAGTTTAGGGTAAAGCCCAATCTATTTTCCATTGGTTTGTGCTATGCTTTGTTGGATAGCCAAACATTTTGAGAGCCATATATAAAAATGGCAAGATACAATTGAAAATAAAAACAAGGAACTGCAGATGTTGGTTTTACAAAAAAGGGGACAAAGTGCTGGAGTAACTCAGCGGGTCAGGACCCTTGTGGCATGGAACGTCACCTATCCAGAGTTCTCCAGAGATGCTGCCTGACCCGTTGAGTTAATCCAGCACCTTTCTGCCAAGATACAATTGAAGTTTGGTTTACGATTGCAATGCATGGTGCGAATAACATGCACGAGGTTCCAACTTGATTGTGGCAGCCAAACCATACACCAAAATTGCCCAAAATCCTATAAACGCAAATGCAAAACAGAAATACATTTCATGGAAAAATTAAATTTTCAAAAAAATTAAACAGCAATTATTATTGCCTGCAATCAACACAGCAGGATGTGCGGTTGGTTGAATACAATGAATAATAAACAGATATCTTTTCAATTACAATGTCATAAGCAAATCAGTTTTAACTCAGCATGCTGTTGTATTTAAAGGTTACTACTCTGCCTGCGGCAACCTGATCAATTTAGATGAATACATATCTCCACATAGCACAGAAAAAGGCCATTCAACGACACAAGCTGTTTTCCCTTCCATTCATTGCAGAGAATCGTGGACGCAGCCCAGACCATCACACAAGCCAGTCTCCCTTCACACCTCATGCCAGCACCATAGTCAAGGACGAGTCGCACCCTGGCCACTTCGACCACTTCTCCCCTCTCCCATCGGGCAAAAGGTACAGAAGTGTGAAAACGCACACCTCCAGATCCAGGGACAGTTTCTTCCCAATTGTCATCAGAACAATCCTACCAACAACTAGAGCAGTCCAGAGCTGCTATCTGGGTCATTGGAGACCCTCAGGCTATCTTTGTTCAGATTTCACCTTGCACTTCTTGTTATTCCCTTATCATGTATCTATCACTGTAATGGCTCGATTGTAATCATATTGTCTTTCCGCTGACTCGTTAGCATGCAACGAACGCTTTTCAGTTTAGCGTAGTTTTTCGTCACGTGTACCGAGGTGCAGTGAAAAGCTTTTGTTGCGTGCTAACCAGTGAGCAGAAAGACAATACATGATTCCAAATGAGCCATTACAGTGTATAGATACAAAATAAGGGAATAAAATTTGGTGCAAGGTTAAGCCAGCAAAGTCCGATCGAGGATAGTCCGAGGGTCACCAACGAGGTAGATGGTAGTTCAGCACTGCTCTCTGGTTATGGTAGGATGGTTCAGTTGACTCATAACAGCTGGGGAAGAAACTGTCTCTGAATGTGTACTTCAGTACACGTGATAAATAATCTAAACTAATCTCATCCTGTTCCCCTTAGGAGAAGGGGCAGATTGAGTCAGGTTAATTGTATGAGTGTGACACAGCAGCTGGGTATCACACCCATTGTTCCAATCCACAGGTTAGTGTGCGATACACAGATTCAAAAAGCATGAGGGATGGGTGGAGAAGTTCCAAAATTCCCAGGATCATCTCATCCATGGGTCACTCGGGCAACTACCCCAAGTTCACCAGATGTGCACCCTTGATCAAAAGGTGAGATCATTATATGAATGCTCTGAAGTGTGATGTGGCTGTCAGTGGTGATTTGCTGGTTGTGTGTGGAAGCTAGGAGATAGCAATGTGTTATTTGCTGGCTTTACCTTGCACTAAACATTATTCCCTCACCATGCATCTATACATTGTATACGGCTCGATTGTAAACATGTATATTCTTTCTGCCGACTGGATAGCACGCAACAAAAGCTTTTCACTGTTCCTCGGTACAGGTGACAATAAACTAAACTGTGCTGCGAACTGTACTGTTATAGCAACGGTGCCAATTGTGGGATTATGAACATTAATACCTAACGAGTCTTAACTGTTGGAGGCAAATTGGGTAAAACATGTATCATTCTATCCAAATCCTGGCCTGGTGGAGGGGTGGCACGGTGGCGCAGCAGTAGAGTTGCTGCCTTGCAGTGCCAGAGACCCGGGTTTAACCCTGACTACGGGTGCTGTCTGTATGGAGTTTGTACGTTCTCCCCGTGACCGCATGGGCTTTCTCCGAGCACTCAGGTTACCTCCCACACTCCAAAGACGTACAGGTTTGGAGATTAATTGGCTTCGTTAAAAATTGTAAATTGTCCCCAGTATGTAGTGCGTGCTAGTGTAACAGGGATTGCTGGTCGGCACGGACTCGGTGGGCTGAAGGGCCTGGTTCCACGCTGTGTCACAAAACTAAACTAGTCCTCCAGCACTATCTTGTGCTTCCCCCTAACAGAGGATCTGATGCATCCAAACAAGAAACAGCATAGCACTTCCTGGCTGCAGACAACATTCAATTGAATAGGCAGCTCGGAGATTTGGGGTCAGAGCAACAAACACACTGATCAATAGGCACAGTTCGATCGTGCAGCAGAACACATGTTCCATCTGAGGTAGGGAGGGGTTCCAAGTTACTCCCCAGCATCTTCAGTTATTAAGTGGTGTAAAGACCTTCTCAGCATTTCCTGGAAGCAACTATAATTGCTGGAAAGCAACTGTGCTGTGAATATATGATAATGTAACCCTAATCTGACATCCACTTCCTGTCTGAACAATCCATTTCATTTTTGTTTTAGTTCAGATCAATATTATCGAGCAACTTGTTGTGACATTGCAAGGCTTCTAGCCGAGGTTAGCGTAGCAAAGCAATAGCTGGAATAGTGTGTAACAATTGCTAAAAAATGCCATCATAACTGGAATATTATGTAACAATTGCTAAAAAATTAACGTTTTTTTCCCAAGGCACATGTAATACCAGCGATTAGTTCAAGTTGGAATGCTTTTGCAGCAGCTTTAGACGATAGACAATAGACAATAGGTGCAGGAGGAGGCCATTCGACCCTTCGAGCCAGCACCGCCATTCAATGTGATCATGGCTGATCATTCTCAATCAGTACCCCGTTCTTGCCTTCTCCCCATACCCCCTGACTCCGCTATCCTTAAGAGCTCTATCTAGCTCTCTCTTGAATGCATTCAGAGAATTGGCCTCCACTGCCTTCTGAGGCAGAGAATTCCACAGATTCACAACTCTCTTTCTTCTTTAGAAGACACCAATGCTGTCTGAAGAGTGTTTCTTCATTCACTCACAGATGGGTATTGCTCACAGGGCCAGTATTTATTGTCCTTAAGAAGGCAGTAATATTGAGCCACTTTCTTGAACCTGCTGGAGATGGTGCTTCCACAATGCAAGGTAGACACACAATGCTGGAGTAACTCAGCGGATCAGGCAGCATCTCGGGAGAGAAGGAATGGGTGACGTTTCGAGTCCAATCCCTTCTTCAGTCACCCATGTCAACCACTCATTCTCTCCCGAGATGCTGCCTGGCCCGCTGAGTTACTCCAGCATTTTGTGTTTACCTTCCATTTAAACCAGCATCTGCAGTTTTTTTCTTTCCATAATGCAATTAGATAAAGAGATCAAGATTGAGACTTAACGGTGACAAGGGAATTGAAATTAGTTTAGTTTTAGAGATACAACGTGGAAACAGATCCCCGCACACACTGGCACCATCCTACACACACTCGGGACAATTTACAATTATACCAAGCCAATTAACCTACAAACCTGAAAACACACACAGAATTCTGGAGTAACTCAGCAGGACAGGCAGCATCTCAGGAATGGGCGACGTTTTGGGTCGAGACCTTTCTCACAACGTCACCCATTCCTTCTCTCCAGAGATGCTGCCGGTCCCACTGAGTTGCTCCAGGATTTTGTGTCTATCTTCAGTTTAAACCAGCAAATGCAATTCCTTCCTACACAACCTACATTTGCCATTTTTACATAAGCAGGAAAAATGTTCCCTATGTTGGGGCAGTCCAGAACCAGGGGTCACAGTTTAAGAATAAGGGGTAGCCCATTTAGGACTGAGATGAGGAAAAACTTTTTCAGTCAGAGAGTTGTGAATCTGTGGAATTCTCTGCCACAGAAGGCAGTGGAGGCTAATTCACTGGATGTTTTCAAGGGAGAGTTAGATATGGCTCTCAGGGCTAACGGAATCAAGGGATCTGGGGAGAAAGCAGGAATGGGGTACTGATTTACAATGTTCAGCCATGATCATATTGAATGGCGGTGCTGGCTCCAAGGGCCAAATGGCCTACTCCCGCACCTTTTTTCTTTGTTTCTATGTACGTCTTGGGAGTGTGGGAGGAAACTGGAGATCATGGAGAAAATCCACGAGACACAAGGAGAGTCTAAGATGCCTGGAACTAGGTGCCAGTCTCAAAATAAGGCATTGGCCATTTAGGATAAAGATGAGACGATATTTCCTCACACAGACGTGTAGAAGATCTTATCGAGACACAGTTGCTAAGTATTCTCAAGGCAGAGATCGATAGAGGGAGTCAGGGGAGAGGAAGCTAATGCAGCAACTGGCAAAGAGGTGAAAGATTAGCCATGATTTTATTGAACGGCAGAGGAAGCACAAGGGGTTTAGCAACCAGCTCCTACATCTATCTTACATTCCTGATACTTTATTATCCACAGGTCACTTTCGAGAGTTGTTGGAGTTGTATTCATCTAATCCAGAGGAGAATATTCCAATCTACTCTTGACATTTGGCTTGTGGTTTCATGGAGCACAAGACACCATCTGAACTGCCCTTGCAGACACCAATGTGTAGTTGGTCCTGTTAAGTTTCCAGGCCTCAATTGAAGATTTTTTTTAATTTGAGAAAAGCTGAAGACTTCCAAACCATTGAGAATTTCCTCTTTGCTTCCACACAAAAGTCATTATTTTCAGTATAAGAAAATAACTGCAGATGCTGGTACAAATCGATTTATTCACAAAATGCTGGAGTAACTCAGCAGGTCAGGCAGCATCTCGGGAGAGAAGGAATGGGTGACGTTTCGGGTCGAGACCCTTCTTCAGACCCTTCTTCAGACCCTTCTTCATTATTTTCAGGCTGGCACCTGGTTCCCAGCATCCTCGCTCCCTCCTTGCTTCTCGAGACCCAAGACTCGAGAAGTCGGCTTGTTTCTTTTGTGTGTTTTTTTCCCTTTTCAAAGACTTTATTCAGCACAAACGCATGATACATCACATCAAAACCACATTCAGAGGTTACAATACATCAAGTAATCATTATAGTACAATGTTGCCTTCATTATTTACAATGCTCTCAACCCCCGGCGGTGACCAGCGCCCACGGAAGGCCTCCAGAGTCCCTGTGGACACCGCGTGTTCTCTCTCTAGGGTCACGCGCGCACGGACGTAGGCCCGGAAGAGGGGCAGGCAGCCGACTCTGGAAAGACCATCGACCGCCCGCTACCTGGACCCGGATGTTGGCTTGTTTCAGGGAAATCCAACTCTCTCTCTCTCTCCTGTAATCTTGAGAGTGTTCCTTGTCTCCCCCCGGATCCACCCCACCTGTCTAAGGAATTAATTCGGTGAATTCAGTGTGTGTACAAAACCATGAGAGGAATAGATCAAATCATTGAGAATTTCCTCTTTGCTTTCAGGCAGAAGCTATAACATTCCAAAACCTACACTCCCAGCTAATGATTCCATTCACTTTGCTCCACTGATAAGCAGCGCAACCTTAAGAGGGGAAATGTTTAATGCATATGTGCGGGGCAAGTTGTTTTTATTTACACATAGAATGGTGGGGGCCTTGAACACACTGTCAAGGGCATTGGGGCAGGTAGATTGGATTGTGGCACTGAAGAGGCAATGTAGAGTGGATGTTTCCACTAGTGGGAGAGTCTAGGACTAGAGGTCACAGCCTCAGAATTGAAGGATGTTCTTTTAGGAAGGAGATGAGGAGCAATTTCTTTAGTCAGAGGGTGGTGAATCTGTGGAATTCTTTGCCACAGAAGGCTGTAGAGGCCAAGTCAGGGGATATTTTTAAGGCCGAGATGGATCGATTATTCGATTAGTACGGGTGTCAGAGATGGGGAGAAGGCAGGAGAATGGGGTTAGGAGGGAGAGATAGATCAGCCATGATTAAATGGCGGAGTAGATGTGATGGGCCGAATGGCCTAATTCTTCTCCTATCACTTATGACCTTATGAGGCCTTTATACAGGCACATGGAAGTGTAGGGAACAGAGGGATATAGATCATGGATAGGCAGATGAGATCCGTTTAACTGGGCATCATGACCAGCACAAACATTGTGGGCTGAAGGGCCCATTCCTCAGCTGTACTGTTCTATGTTCCTTGAAATAGCTACATTTCCCCATTCTAACAGGAATGTTAAATGTTCTTTATTGCTCAGAATACACCATTAATAAAAAATGTCTTTGCCCATTACTTTGTCCTTTTGACACCATTATAGACAGTCCCATCAAGGAGCGCTCACTCACCAATATTCCTTTGGGTTTTGTCAGCACCACGGGCAAAGTCTGAGGTCCACTGGCATACTCTAATCTTCCCATGAAGCTCATGGAAGCTAGAGTTCTTGTCACATATTAATGTGCAATCAATCTCTCAGCTGGAAGAGCTGCTCCTCACAGCGCCAGAGATCCGAGGTTCAATCCCAATCCCAGGAGCTGCCTGTGCAGAGTTTGTACGTTCTCCCTATGACCACGTGGGTTTCCTCTGGGTGCTCCAGTTTCCTTCCACATCCCACTGGCGTGCGGGTTTGGTGGTTAATTGGCCCCTAGAATTGCCTTTGGTGTGTGAGGTGTTTTTATTTACACAGAGAATGGTGGGGGCCTTGAACACACTGTCAAGGGCGTTGGGGGAGGTAGATTGGATTGTGGCACCGAGGAGCCAATGTAGAGTGGATGTTTCCACTAGTGGGATAACAGGGAACTAGTGTCAACTTTTGATCATTGGTCGGCGAGGACTCGATGGGCCCAATGGCCTGCTTCCAAGCTGTCTCTCTAAACTGAAGTGAATTACTCCACTCTGGACCTGGTTAGTTCTTTAGTAACTTGTCAGTTTCTTTGTTGAACTAAATTAAGGCGCATGTTGCAATCAAAAGCGCTTGGACAATTGGTTGGGCAGAAAGCCAAACTGTAAGAAAGAGGACTGTGCCTCCTTTTCAAGAGCAGCCAGCTCTTGTACGGTCGATGGCAAAGCATCGTTGGTCTTAACACTCCTGGACTCAGCAATTGATGCTCAGGCTAAAGATACTGTTGACCAACTAGATGTTGAAGCTGGCTGATCACCATAACACGAAACATGGAAACATAGAAAATAGGTGCAGGAGTAGGCCATTCAGCCCTTCGAGCCTGCACCGCCATTCAATAGGATCATGGCTGATCATCCAAAATCAGTACCCCCGTTCCTGCTTTCTCCGCAGATCCCTTGATTCCGTTAGCTCTAAGAGCTAGATCTAACTCTCTCTTAAATACATCCAGTGAATTGGCCTCCACTGCATTCTGTGGCAGAGAATTCCACACATTCACAACCCTCTGGGTGAAAACGCTTTTACTCATCTTATTCTTAAACTGTGACCCCTGGTTCTGGACTCCCCCAACACCGGGAACATTTTTTTCCTGCATCTAGCCTGTCCTTTCCTTTAAGAATTGTATATATTTCTATGAGATCATCTCTCATCCTTTTAAATTCCAGTGAATACAAGTCCAATCGATCCATTCTTTCGTCTTGTCAGGCCTCACCACTGCCATAAGAAATCTTTTCAGGGTATCGGCATGGGATCCAGGATCCACAGGCCTATACAATCTTCCCAGGAAGACTGTCTGAGCCAGAGCTCTTGTGCCAACAGGGACTGTTTCACGAGGATTTATTTGTTCAGATATGGTATATTCAACTCCAAGATAGACACAGAATGCTGGAGCAACTCAATGGGACAGGCAGCATCTCTGGAGAAAAGGAATGGGTGTCTTTTTCAGTCTCAACCCGAAACGTCGCCCATTCCTTCTCTCCAGAGATGCTGCCTGTCCCGCTGAGTTACTCCAGCATTTTGTGTCTATCTTTGATTTAAACCAGCATCTCTGACCGGGCCAGCACAGAGGTGGTAGTACAATGTAGAATGGAATCAAGGAGGCTCATTCCAAAGATAACCTGGTCAGAGGAGGTCTCTGGTGCTCCTTCAGATGCTCATCATCTCAACCCATTTCTGATGAGCCCTCGGTTCTTGACCTTTAGAGCGGGTCCTTCAGCATAGTTGCTCTGAAGAATCCACACACCGTGGTGGTCAGGGGCTTCCACTCCCGACACACCAGGAGCAACTTACAGAGGCCAAGTAACCTTCAGACCCACACGTCTTTGGGATGTGGGAGGAAACTGAAGCACCCTGGAGGAGGCCCATGCCACAGCGAGAATACACAATAGACAATAGGTGCAGGAGTAGGCCATTCGGCCCTTCGAGCCAGCCCCACCATTCAATGTGATCATGGCTGATCATTCTCAATCAGTACCCCGTTCCTGCCTTCTCCCCATACCCCCTGACTCTGCTATCCTTAAGAGCTCTTTCTTAAAGGGCGGCACGGTGGCGCAGCGGTAGAGTTGCTGCCTTACAGCGAATGCAGCGCCGGAGACTCAGGTTCGATCCTGACTACGGGCGCCGTCTGTAAGGAGTTTGTACGTTCTCCCCGTGACCTGCGTGGGTTTTCTCCGAGATCTTCGGTTTCCTCCCACACTCCAAAGACGTACAGGTATGTAGGTTAATTGACTGGGTAAATGTAAAAAATTGTCCCTAGTGTGTGTAGGATAGTGTTAACGTGCGGGGATCGCTGGGCGGCGCGGACTCGGTGGGCCGAAGGGCCTGTTTCCGCGCTGTATCTCTAAATCTAAAAAAAAACTAGCTCTCTCTTGAATGCATTCAGAGAATTAGCATCCGCTGCCTTCTGAGGCAAAGAATTCCACAGCTTCACAACTCACTGAGTAAAAAAGTTCTTCCTCATCTCCGTTCTAAACGGCCTACCCCTTATTCTTAAACTGTGGCCCCTGGTTCTGGACTCCCCCAACATTGGGAACATGTTTCCTGCCTCTAACATGTCCAACCCCATAATAATCTTATATGTTTCAATAAGATCTCCTCTCATTCTTCTAAATTCCAATGTATACAAGCCTCGTCGCTTCAGTCTTTCAACATATGACAGTCCCGCCATTTCGGGAATTAACCTAGTAAACCTACGCTGCACGCCCTCAATAGCAAGAATATCCTTCCTCAGGTTTGGACACAGTACTCCAGGTGCGGTCTCGCTAGGGCCCTGTACAACTGCAGAAGGTCCTCTTTGCTCCTATACTCAACTCCTCTTGTTATGAAGGCCAACATTCCATTGGCTTTCTTCACTGCCTGTTGTACTTGCATGCTTCCTTTCAGTGACTGATGCACTAGGACACCCAGATCTCATTGTACGTCCCCTTTTCCTAACTTGTGCAAACTCAACACAGACGAAGCCAACAGATTAACCGAATCATGGTGAGTCAGTGGTCAAACTCGAGGAGTAATCAGGACGGGAGCTCTGGAGATCCTGGCCCAACCCAGAAGGAGGAGCAGGCAGCGGTAGCACGGTCCACGTGACCTCCAGCTCATGGACCAAACAATTTGCTGCAAAACAGTGGTTTCGCAGCTGAAAATATCATTCAACATTCCTTTCCAAAATGGAGAAGTACAGGCAAATCAAGGTCACCCTTCTCATCAACAGTGCAAGATGATTGCGGTCATTAGCTACTAGTGTGGGTTTTGAAGGTCTATAGATTTTAGCTGAAAGCAAAGACAGAAAAGGGAATTTACACAGTGCCTTGGAGATTTCCTGCAAAAATGATTTTCTTTCACTTCTATTAGCTGTGCAGAGTCCCCATTCTTCTATTGACCTTTTCCTGTCTCTTATATTGATAAGACTGTCGTTCTTGTATCCTCTGAGATTCCCTCTCCTGATCCTCGATACACTATTATCATGCCTCGTGCAGTGTATTAATACTAAAGGGGGCAGGCCATTCAGCCATCTAATCATATGAAATCCACAGAGAGGACGAGTGGAGGCGAGAGATTGAGTGATGAGATCTTCATTGTTGGGCATTGATGAAGAATCATCTTCAGTTTTGCTTAGAGATACAGTGTGGAAACAGGCCCTTCGGCCCACCGAGTCCAGGCCGCCCAGCGATCCCCGCACATTAACACTACCCTACGCACACTGGGGACAATCTTACATTTTACACCGAGCCAGTTAACCTACAAACCTCTACGTCTTTGGAGTGTGGAAGAAACTGAAGAACTCGGAGATAACCCACACGCAGGTCACGGGGAGAACATACAAACTCCATACAGAACAAGCACCCGTGGTCAGGATCGAACCCGGGTCTCTGGCGCTGTAAGGCAGCAACTCTGCCGCTGCGCCACCATGCCACCCTGCCCAAAAAGATGATTCTTCACTTCTGAATAAAGGGGGAGAGACTCTCTTTGATCTGGAGTGTACAACACAAAAAGGTAATGAAGGGCAGCAATTTAATAAATTTCAAAGAGGGGGGGGGAGAGAGGGGGGGGGGAGTGAGTGGGGGAGAGAGAGGGGGGGAGAGAGGGGGG